>NC_137827.1:42249314-42259314 GCF_963921795.1 Nannobrachium achirus | reverse complement strand
GTGCTTGACTGACCAGCCAAATGGCCTGACCTGAACCCCCTGGATAATCTGTGTTGGATTGTCAAGAGGAAGATGAGACACCAGACTCAACCACACAGGTGAGCTTGAGGCCTCTATCAAAGCAAACCTAAAACACCTCAACAGTGCCACAGGTTGATCACCTCCATGCCACGCCCCATTGATGAAGACATTTGTTCAAAAGCATTCCAGACCAAGTACTGGACCAATGAATCTAGAATATATGAAAGTTTCACTTTCTCAATTATTATTACAGAAGAAAATTAACAAATCTAAAAAGACAGATTTTCATCTGTCAGCTTTCATGGTTTTATTGGGTTAAACACAAATCCCAGTGATATTTGTTTATCCCCGTCTTCTACCCTGAGCTATCTCAGACTACCAAAGTGTGTTGGAATTACGTGGGTCAGGGGCTTAAGGCCGAGTAGTAGTCACACTTTTTACTGACCAAGAGGTGCAAGCATAGTCATAATGGCATTGAATGAGGGCTTCCACACTTTTGATTTTTCTTTCACCCGTCAAGTTTATTATAAAAAATACTGCCCAAACAGGTAACCTCTTCTTTACTTGAGATTATGTTGTCGCTCAGCTGACTAGCGGTTAATCAATTAGTTGATTAACATTGTCAAATCTGTTAAATTTGAGAGAAGCACTTCTTTGAATCTCATACTTACTAGAAATGTGATTGTTATTTGTCAGGAAAGTAAGTATGGAGAACCCTAACCACAAAACTAACTGGATGTGCATGCATGTAAGTGTAACTACAAGGCATGAAAGTGTATGTGTGTATGCGAGCGTGCGTGCGTGCGTGCGAGCGTGCGTGCGTGCGAGCGTGTGTGTGTGTGTGTACTAACAGCCAGGCAGACGGTCTTGAGGCTGTGCAGGCGGTCCAGCGCCTCCTGAGGCTTGGTGAGGTACTGCGGCAGCTCGGCATGCAGCAGCCTCAAGGAGAACGGTACCATGGAACCTGAACGGGGAGAGAGAGAGAGAGAGAGAGAGAGAGAGAGAGAGAGAGAGAGAGAGAGAGAGAGACAGACAGACAGACAGACAGACAGACAGACAGACAGACAGACAGACAGACAGACAGACAGACAGACAGACAGAGAGAGAGAGAGAGAGAGAGAGAGAGAGAGGTGTAAGATTAGTTAAGCGCACACAGGGACGTGCACAGATAGACTCTAGGTGCCCTTTTGCCCTCTGGACAAGCAAGTGCCCTTGCGATAAAAACATGCACAGTGCATTTTAGTAGCTGACACTACTGATAATGCTTAATGCTCAGTTCAAGGTGGTATTTCAAACTTGAGTAAAGGTACATAAGAAAAGAAGCCTAGTACACTATTTATGTTGTATTGAATAATTGTTAATTTAGCAGAAACCAACCTGTTGAATAGTATTAAACATTTGCATCAGACACGATGTGCATGTAATAAATCCCACACTACTAATGCGGTCGCCGGTTCCACACGCCGCACAAGGTGCCTTTTTTCACATGAGCACCCCCTCCTCAAAATGTCTGTGCATGCCACTGAGCGCACAATACTGCATAGGAAAGTATTGATATATATGGGATATATGATATTATATATATATCATGTCATTATAGGCGTTTTCAAAGTGTCCTGATATCTTTACCAAATAGCCAATCTACAAGCTCACATCGCATCATTCATTGACGTAGATCTGATATTTTTGCCCGCGCGAAACACCATCGTTATGACAAAGTACAAAGCGGGGCTTAAATGAGTGACATGGTCCTGAACGGAGACAGGGAGAGAGATGGAGGGGGGGGGGGGTATAAGTGGAACAGGGGTGCGGAGGAGGAAGGGAGATGAAATTAGAGGAGGGGAGAGAGAGAGAGAGAGAGAAGAGTTAAGAGAGAGATGGCCGACGGCAACACAGAGTGCGAGGATGATAAGTGTGAGAAGACTGGAGGAGGAGGGGGGGTTGCAGACAGGCAGAGAGAGAGAGATGAGAATATAAACCCGTCTGCCCACACACACAGACTGCACGCACACACACACACACACACACACACACACACACACACACACACACACACACACACACACACACACACACACACACACACACACACACACACACACACACACACACACACACACACACACACACACACACACACACACACACACACACAGCCCTGGAGGCAAGAACCTACAGATGGCATTGAGCTACGTATGGTTGCTTATTAAACCCCCCCCCCCCACCCACCCACCCACCCCACCTACCAACCCCTTCTCTCTCTCTCTCTGCACAGCACCATCACTCACTGCTCTGCCTCATCCTTTTCTCTCTCTCTCTCTCTCTCACACACACACACACACACACACTATATGTCTTTCTCATGCCCACACAGTTAACAAGGAACAAGAATTGACACAGTCAATATAAAATCTGTGTGCTCGTTTTAGTGTAAAAAAAAGTTTGTAAAAAAAAAAATTTGAAAAAAAAAAAAGTTTGAAAAAAAAGGTTTAGGTCCAAAAATGTGTTAAAAATCGACCTGATGGTGGCGCTATATGGGACAGATCCATGTCGATGAGATAAGTGTAGACATACTGTGTAGCGATTTGTGTGATTTTAGGGCAAAAACTGTAGGAGCAGTATTCAAAAATGTGTTTTAAAAAATTTGGCGGGGGTCCCTGGAGCTGCGGGGGTCCCTGGAAGGGTGGAGGTTGTGGATTGGCAGACAAGGATTGTGTGTGGAAAATTTCACATGGATAGGGGCAAAAAAGTGTGATGTGACGTGACAGACAGACTGACGGACAGACAGGCGGTGGAGGTTTTCATAGTAACGGCGACCTGACGGTCGCAATTATAATCATTAGTATTGTTTATTTTAATTATTATTATTAAGGAACTCTAATCACTCTGTTACAAGTAAAAGTCCAGAATTACAAATGTACTTGAGTAAAAGTACAAAAGTATTGGTATCCAAATGTACTTAAAGTACCAAAAGTAAAAGTACAAAATGTTTGAAAATAGCAAATCTACAAGCTCACAACGCGTCGCACCGCAATGCGTTGTGAGCTTGTAGATCGGCTATTTTCAAATAGCCTTGGTATAACATAGGGCTAAAGTGGTTTATGTATGTTTTAAACTGTAGTTATTGCTTTGAAGATTAGCATTATTGGGCTAAATGTAAAGACGCTACGCTGCGCCAACCGTGAATTCAACACAATCTGCTGTTGAGCAGTTTAACCAATTTGCTCCGTACGTCTACACAAACGGTCAGATTACAAAGATAAATTGCTTAGTGAAGGCTCACGGATGTCACCATAGGGTACGCTCCAGCAGAATGTCCCGTAATGATCGTATTATTTAAAGAGGAGCATTTTAATCCGATCGGTCGTTGTTTCCTTAAAAAGGTATTAATGTATCTAAGTGCAGTACACCTCGCAACCGATGGGGTCGCATGGCTGAAAAACAACAGAAAATGACGTCTGATCGGATTAAAATGCTGTTTATTAAGCAATACGAAAGATACGGGTAATTCTGCTTGAGCGTACCATACTGTGACATCTGTGAGACTTCAGTAAGCACTTTATCTTTGAAATATGAACGTTTTTGTAGACGTACGTAGCAAATAGGTTTAACTGCTCAACACGAGGTTGAAGTGAATTTATTACGTGCCCTATCTAAATTGGTCGGGCTAACAGTGCTAAATGTAGCATAATCAGTGTTTGTGTAACTTCAGTTAGAAAGATAATCTGACGGTTCTGACAGACTTAATCTCCTCGCGTTGTGAGCTTGTAGAAGAGCAAAAATAGAGTTGGGTTGCCGTTTTATTCCATGAGTAATTGTGTATAACATGCCTGCGTTAGCCTGCAGCTAGCGCTAGCTAGCGTTAGCCTGCAGCTAGCGCTAGCTAGCGTTAGCGTTAGCCGTTAGCCACACATCCAGAATAGTCTAATAAGTCAATTTTCCAACGGCGAGTGAACGATTGCATTCCGTGTCCTTCATGGATTTTTTTCCCCCTGGCTGTTTTTATTGTCCAAAAAGAAAACGTTCTGAACGTTAAAACTAGATAGTTTTACGATCATGACAATGTTGTCAATGCTAAGTCAATGCTAAGCAGGGACAACAAACATTTGAGTACTTTTGCCAACACTGCTAATTTCCCCCATAGCCTGGGGGTACTGTCCTGCGATTGGCCCTTAACTCAGTACCATGTGACATGGATAGCCAGTCCAGAAGAGGTACCCAACGGTCGCTAGAATCTCGCCTAAGAAAATGAGCTGATGAAAGAAATCTGTTACACAGATTTAAAAAAGAAAACGCATGGAATGTGTGTGCACGCAGGAACACACACACACACACACACTCACACCCATCAGCACAGGTGCACATGCGCGCGCACGCACACAAGCACGCACAGTCACACACACACACACACACACACACACACACACACACACACACACACACACACACACACACACACACACACACACACACACACACACACACACACACGATTATATTACCAGTAAGACTCCCTAAATAGGAGCAAAAATTTGTTTTTCCAAAATCTTCCTGATCCATGTTGATGACATGAGTGTAGACATGCTGTGTAGTGATTTTCGTGATTTTAGGGCAAAATCTGTAGGAGCAGTGTCCAAAAATGTGTTTTTAAAAATCGGCCTGAAGGTGGCGCTATATGGGACAGATTCATGTTGATGGGATGAGTGTAGACATACTGTGTAGCGATTTGCGTGATTTTAGGGCAAAAACTGTAGGAGCAGTGTCCAAAAATGTGTTTTAAAAATCGGCCTGAAGGTGGCACTAGAAGAGGGCCATGTGAGAAATGAGGGGTGGGGTCTCCGCGTTGCCTTGGCGGACGAATAGGTACCGGCCCCGGCTCTCCCGGACGCTCCTAGCCCGAGTTACGGCATTTTATGTGAGCTGCAGTGGAGGGGGTCCTCCACTGGGGGCGCCACCACTTTTGCATCCGTTCTGGAGCACCAGGAGTGGGTGGTCCCCAGGAATTCCCTGTGAGCAGCCCCGTTGGGGTGGTCATTTGGTCATTTTTGCACATTTGGTCATTTTTTACACCTGGGGGTCCCCTAGGAACCTGGGGGTCCCTGAAGCTCCGGGGGTCCTTGGAGGTTGTAGTTTGGCAGGTAAGGAGTGTGTGTGCAAAATTTGGCATGGATGGGGGCAACGGTTGTGGAGATATGAGCAGGGCAAAAGTGTGACGTGTGACGTGTGACGGACGGACGGAGAGACAGACAGACAGCCGGTGGAGGTTTTGGTAGTAAATGCGACCTACGGTCGCAACTAGCCTTAACTCACTTACTGCCAATTAAAAATGCCCTCGAGTGGCATTAGTGCCAGCCCTCTCCATAGACTTCCATGTAATTTGTAGTGCACAGATCATGCACACCCATGCACAGATCATGCACCATGTTTGTGCAGGCTGTTCACAGCTTTCAAACAAAAAAAAAAGATTGGAAATCCGTTGAGGCATTCTTGAGATAATAGCCATTATGTTTTCCTAAAATGTAAACAAAGATGGCTGCCATGTTTGATAGATGGGGTTGCTATGGGGGTTAAACATGCAATTTCGCGATTTCTATCATGCCTACTACATTTTTTGGGGTCCAAAAATTTTTTTTTTTTTTTTTTTTTTTTTCAAAGTAAAAGTCGCCCAAAGTCGCTTGGCAGGGAAGCCCATAGTGAGAAAGTTGCTCTAAAAGTCGCCTGGCACTGTATGAGTTAACAGACCAGCAAACTGGCCTGACCTGAAACCCACAGAGAATCTGTGTTGTGTTGTCAAGAGGAAGATGACAGACACCAGACTCAACCACACAGATGAGCTTAAGGCCTCTATCAAAGCAAACCTGGGCTTCCATAACACCTCAGCAGTACCTCAGGCTGACCACCTTCATGCCACGCCCCACTGATGAAGGAATTTGTTCAAAAGTATTCCATACAAAGTACTGTCTGAGTGCATAAATTAACATAACCTTTCAGAACTTTTACATTTCTGTATTATAAATCCTTCTTTTGAGTGGCTGTGTGGAATATTCTAATATTTTGAGATATGGATTTTTGATTTTCATGAGCTGTATGCCATAAACATCCAAATTAAAACAAAAAAAGCTTTTGAATATTTCACTGCATGCACAATGAATCTAAAATATATCAAAGTTTTAAAAAATCTATTATGTTACAGAATAAAATTAACTTTTAAACAATATTCTAATTTTTTGAGAAGGATCTGTATGTCCATGTCAGGCAGAAATCTTGTATCTCCAAAAGCAAAGAGTTTCCCCCGTAAACGAAGGCCTCACTTTTTTTGGCTACTTTCAAAATATTTAAAAAGTGAAAGTACAAGTTGTGTGTCTGCAGATTTTCTTTTTTAAAAATATTGAACCATTTAACCAATGAAAAGCAACCATTTTGGACATACAAGGTTTCCACCTGACAGCGATAATACAGAGACAGCACTACATATACAGGATATACCAGTAAGATGCCATAAGGGCGAGAAGCGCTGAAACAACATAGACTGAAACAATATGTCCATATATGGGCATTCCAAGATATGGGCCTAATATTGATGACATCAGGGATCTCCATATGTGGGCATAAAAGGGACAAGGACAGAATTCATTTGCAAGTGTGACTCGCGTCGCGACAACCAGAATGGTTATCATGAGACTAACACAATATGTCCATAGATGGGCATTCCCAGATATGGGCTTAATATTGATGACATCAGGGATCTTGGCCATATATGGAGTGTGACATAAGGCGTGACGCACGGATGGAAAGACATGATCTGTATGTTTTCATACTAAATGCGACCTACGGTCGCAATTATATCCTGTATATGTAGTACTGTCTCTGTCTGCATCCCTGTCCATCTACTCATCATTCAGTCTGTTTATCCGTCTGTTTCTTATCACTGCCATTGTCTCTCTGTCAGTGCACAGACCAAGGAACCTCAGGGTTCCTTGAAGGGGTTTCCAAATGGACCCGCACAGGTCTGTAACTCAGAGTGTGTACAAATGGAACCAAATGGACCCGCACAGGTCTGTAAATCTGAGTGTGTACAAATGGAACCAAATGGACCCCACTGGGCTGTGGGCTGTAACTCTTAGAGTGTACAAATGGAACCAAATGGGTCCATTTGTACGCTCTCAGAGTTATGGGGGGAGTATGTCTCCCTCTCTCTCTCTCTCTCTCCCTGTCTCTCTCTCTCTCTGCGTATTCATTTCCCACCTTTCCTTGTCTCCTTCTTTGTGGTTGACATCAAACGCTGACATTCAACGCTCAGGTCGTTCAGAGGAGCGGCGGTGCAGAGGTCGCCCCTTCTTTCATCCCGAAAAAAATCAAAAAAGGAGCCTGACTGGCATCAAAGCTCAAACTTGACGCCACCTTATTTAACCTCGGCGAATGCACGCACAAGCGTTGCAAAAGTGTCATTTATTGATTTGCCAGAAAACCTGAACCTGAATGAAGCTGCTTAATTACCAGAACACGTGTTAAACCTTCTTAAAATACCGTGATAGTAGAATATATGTATTTGGCCATGGACCCTCATCTGAAAATATTTTCTGCCAGGGACCCCCCAGAAGAGAAGATTTGTGTAAAAACAAATTCTCAGTTATAATGTCCCCCGACAGACCCCACTGTGAGAACCACTGTACTAGTTGAACGAATTAACACACTCTGACTCTGTTTTTATTGTACCGTTTCCTGTGTTTTGGTAATTTTTTATTGTACCGTTTCCTGTGTTTTGGTAAGTTTTTATTGTACCGTTTTCGTCTAAGTGCTCTCAGTCAGTGCTCACGCATCGGGGAGGGCGACGCCTGCGCGCCCGCCCCACGTCTCAAGCCCGCTCCAACAGAGCGTTCATGGATAATAGATAGTCGATGCAGGCGCGCGCGCACCGGGCTCAGCCAAAAACGTTAACAGTTTTTTGAAGCCCAGACAGGGCGAAACTCGTGCCAGTTTGTCTGCAGGCACCTTACAGTAGGAGGGCACAAAGCATTTAATATTGAGCAAAGGAAATTCAATCGGTTGCCTTCCCCTTAGATGTCGCTGCGGTGTAAACTTCCACGGCATGCGTCTGTGTGTGTGTGTGTGTGTGTGTGTGTGTGTGTGTGTGTGTGTGTGTGTGTGTCTTTGCCTTCAATGTGGTAGCCCTAGGGGTATGGTGGATCCAAAAGCAATGGGAATACATTAGAGAACAATTCATGCAGTGAAAAAAAAAAGAAAGAAGAAGAACTAAACCAAAGTAGTGGTGCCGGAGACAAGTAGAGTTGTTGGTACTTTCTCAATGGTGCCGTCTCACATTAACCCTCAAATACCGGTACCTGGAACGCGCCCGAGTCGCGTTAGATTTTAACCACTTTAACCATTATTTTATGCTTTAGCTATAGAAAAATAGCAGATATACAAGCTCACAGCGCGGCACTGCGAGCTTGTAGATCTGCTATTTTCAAAAAATCGTGAAAATGTGTGCAAGTCTTTGAATATCTTTGACCCCGATCTTTGACCCGACTTCTAAATCCTTCCTCTAAATCAGTAGTTCTCTAACCTTTTCATGTCAAGGACCCCCAAAATTACATTTATTTGGCCGCAGACCACCATCTCAAAATACGTTGTTCCAGGGACCCCCCAGAGGCATAGATTTGAGTTTGCTTTGAAAAAGTTTGCACACATTTTCACGATTTTTCAAAAATAGCAGATCTACAAGCTCGCAGCGCGGCACTCGGTGCCGCGCTGTGAGCTTGTATATCTGCTATTTTTCAATAGTTAAAGCATTCAATAATTCTAGGCCTAAATGGCTTAGACTCCTGAGGTTGCACAACTTTCTCCTTTTAATATTTAATAGGCCAGCTGTGGTGCGGCGGTATGCTGGTGTATAATAAAGGAGGTGGGTAATATATTTTCACTTCGAACCCAGGGTATAGGGTCCGTTGTAGCTTTACGGCACATTGAGGAATGGGAGCCATAATGTTCATGTATATAATATAGAGGCTTTCAAACATGAAATGAGCAGCAGCGCAATATGTTAATACAGCATCGCAATCATTTTAAGCCCCATATTTTATATTATGGCCAATCAAAATCACAGCAACGTCACTTTGTTCCACCCTGTGTGCTTGTACATCTGCTATTTTTGAGCGGTGGTCACAATGCTCCTATACGTGGCCGTGTGTGTGGGTCCAGGGTTTCCTGCAGGAAAAAGTCTTGACCAGGGGGGGATTTCATGGCGCACGCGCGAAATTTTTTGATAATTAATTAATGAATTCGAGTAATTAATTCATTTAATTTTTAATATTAATTCTTATTTTTGCCCTATAAAAAACACATGAATGTGCCCATGATGACGGAAAACACAACTACATGCTATCATCCACATTTATTCAACGTTGAATAACTAAGTTTTTCACAGGACAGTGTAACTTGTTTTTTTCCCCCAGGTTAATCAACCAGCACTCGTGCCATATAAATAGAAGTCTACAGCACAGTAAAAAAACAACAACATTGGTGTAAAGTAACTAAGTAGATTTACTTAAAGGAGTAGTTCACCACTTTTCAACCTGTCTTCATATAATAGGTCCTCACTAATGTTCATGATAAAATATCACCATTTTTTTCTACTCAGTCTAAGTCTCCTAGGAGAGCTGTGGGAAGTTCAGAATCCATAGTCTTGTGACATCATCATTTTCCCCCAAAAAAATGTAATCAATATTTTTGAAAAAAATATTTAGATTTTTAATATCGCGAGAACAATGGCTTCCACTTTAAAATTGCAACTTTTCAGGAATAGAAAGCCTGCAGTTTCTATAAGCTGGATTGGTAATCGATGATGTCACAAGACTATGGGTTTCTGACCAGCCCACAGCCCTCCTCTGAGAAAAAAAAAAAGAAAAAAAAAAGAAAAGCTATTTTTGAGTGAGGACCAATTATATGAACATAGGTTGAAAAGTGGTGGAGTGCCCCT
>NC_137827.1:42234314-42244314 GCF_963921795.1 Nannobrachium achirus | reverse complement strand
CGGAAATTCTCGGGACTATCGGGCCTGGCGGGGAAAGACATAGAAATAATCTCGGGACTATCGGGCCTGGCATGCAATGAGTTAAGGGACGTTTGATATAAAAATACACAGAAATAGTTTATTTTCTATTTTTTGGCATCTAGTTAGTCTTACTGTAGGAATGCCCATATGATTACCACGGATAAGCTCTAAAAGTGTGAAAAGGGGCCAGTCACACTAGCACTAGAACACTAGAACTATAAAAATAGTTTTAAAAATGGTTTTAAATCAAGTGGATGGCAGAGTTCACACCACACCTATAACTAATGCAATGGTGAACGATACTGTTAAAGTTATCTTTATAGTCATCATGCTCAGTGTGAACGGCCCCGAAGACAAGCTACAGCGAATACTGTAAAGATACTGCAGATATACTAGTATATCGTCACTGTCACGGTGGAAACCTTGTATGTCCAAAACCTCCTTTTTTATCATTTAAAAAATAAAATAGCCGATCTACAAGCTCATAACACATTGCATCGTGACGTGTTGTGCACTTGTCGATCTGTTTCGCTACTTTTGTGAGACTTACTTGACAATGAACCCACCCCAAACAAAATGTTGAAATATGGATATCCTTTTTTAACAGCATTTTCTCATGTGACAAATCGCTTTCCGAGATATTTGACAATACATTGAGAATGTAATGTTTTTCTTATTGTTAATGTAGGACCCCAGGAAGACGAATCCTTTAGAATAATCAAATAAACGGATAGAAAAGGACCCACCGCTCCACACTGTCACAGTTTTTACTTTAGCACACAAACAGACCAAAAAACGCACATTTCACATCGCACGTTGTGTGTGTGTGTGTGTGTGTGTGTGTGTGTGTGTGTGTGTGTGTGTGTGTGACTGCAAGTGTGGGAGCATGAGTTTTACAGTATGTGTGAGCGACACACGGTGCGTGCATGACCGGCCGATATGGCAATCAGAGGACGAAGCGCGCCGTATATGCGTACGTGCAAAGGCACGCACGCACACACACACACCTAGACATTAGCAGCATCTGCTTCCCCAGAAGGTGGTAGGAGTGAGTGGGGGGTAGGAGGGGGACCAGGGTGTAGAGTCACACCACCCCATCAACCCGCATGACAAGGTCAGCACGCCGATTGGGGTCCTATAAGTGCTGTGCCATTCATCACCGCCACCGAGCTAATTAGGAGCACGATAGAGAGACAGAATATAAGAGAGAGAGAGAGAGACTCATTCTGTTCATCTCTCTACTAGGGAGGGATGGGACGATATGAAAATGGCATATCACGATTATTGTGACCAAAGGAATCACAATTTACGATATTATCGCGATAATTAAAATACCCCCAATATCCATTATCCTGGGGCGGAACATCTGCAAATCTACATGCTCACAACGCGTTGTGAGCATGTAGATTGGCAATTTTTTGGCAGAGATTTGGTAGAGAGTGAAAAGAAAAAGACTATCAAGTATGTTCCAGGTCAGTTTTACCAATTATAGCGTTTAAATGGTACCAGATATGCAGCTCGGCAAATAAAAGGTGAATTGATCCCAGTGCATGACGGAGGACGATATCACGATAAATTAAATCTCCACGATACGATTATCGTGATTTTATTTTTTATCACGATAAACGATAATATCGCTTATCGTCCCATCCTTACTCTCTACCTGTCACGATACTCATCATGCACTACTCAACCTCTCTCCCCGTTGCTCCATTCCTCCTCCCGTTCCCTGTTAAGGGCCGTCTGGTCTCGCGTGGCTGGACTATTGCATCCCACAATTCTCAAATGCTTTGCGTCTGGAGCAATGGAAGCTGTGAGAACACTATAAAGCGGAAGTGAAGCCACCTCCCCACTTCCGTTTTGTCTTTACATTCGCGCAAATGTATGCTAATATGAATTAAAATCATCATCATCATCAAGCATATAAAGCTTGCTGCTTAGCAGAAATAGAAATAGAATTACCGGTACTCCATTAGTTTTTCAGGAGTAGTTCTAGACTATACTGTAGAATTCAGAGATTGTGGAAGAGTTGTCTGGCTACGTGAGACTAAGGGCCGTATAAACATTTCTTTTCAACTATAATGATAACAATAAATATATATCGCTTTAAAATGGTTGTAACTAGGGGTGTCCGATATCTGATTCTTTTTGGACGATTCTCCGATACAGTCCAACCGATACTGATGTATGCAGGCCTTTAACACAATTAGTGTCAGGTAACAACATCACACACATGGATTAAAACACATTAGGCCTATGCCTCATTTTATTGTGACACCCCACTGGATGCATTCATAAATGCAACTAGGTTCAAAAGGTAAATATTCTCTATGCTAATAGAATGACTTCAGCGACTTGATCTAATGAATAAAAAACGTTTCAGATATTTCCTCATATTAAATGTTTATGTTAATGATGTACAATATTATTGGACATCTGTAGTTGTAACTCAAGTGGAAGACATCACCACCACAAATAGAAAGGTAATGTCCAAACCTTACAATAACAACAATGTTTTGGGGCCAGGAACCCCTTCCCTATACAAGATTTGTGTAGTTATAATGATTCAAAAATATTAAAGATATGTCACATTTTTGTTTTAAAAATAGCTAAAATATGTAGGCATATATGGGATTAAGTAATAAAACGTATTTTGAGACTAGATTATCTCATGAGGAGCCCCATGAATGTGTGGCCTAGTCACTTTTTTGGGGGGTTTTCTTTTTGTAGAACTGGTTGCCTATTTCTTTTGCAAACTCTGGCAACACTGCTTTGAACCTAGGGCTGTCACGGTTATGACATTTTACATGACGATTAATTGTCACTCAAATAATGTGTTTTTGTCGTTGACAATTACATTTCTGTTTGGCTTTTAGGCTTTGAAGTTGCATATGGCAGATATGACACATAACCTAAATATACAAAGAAATTACTGATATATTTGACAACTTTATACTTAAAAAAGAACATTGAGCAGATCTACAAGCTCACAGAGCTTGTAGATTGGCTATTTCCACTATTTTTTACTTAAAAAAATAATATATGAAAAATCTTTCAACATGGAAAGGATTATGACGATCATGAAAAATAATCGCGATGATGTCAAATAATTGCGATTAGATGAATATGTAATAATTGTGACAACCCTACTGGCAACACTGAACCCTCTATTTCTTCCAGCTCGTCCCCTGGGGCCTCCTTCACTATCCGCTCTCTACACTTCTGATCTGTTCATTTGACCACAATTGTCCTCTTCGATACTGTACATCATCAAGGCTCTCAGTGTGAGGCCGACTACTCTGAAAAAGCATATATAGTTTTACGAGTTCCCAATTAGTTCCCACTGAAAGAATCTGAATGAGAGCAAGAGAAATGTGGTTTGTCTTAACTGAAAGTTCAGTCGTGCGGATTGGACTGCATTCAGTGCATTGTACAAAAACTGATGATGAATGGATATCTGCAATGTAGCTTTCTACTATACAATCTACTTACTATAATGTTTAAGTTGTGCTGGGGGGGATAAAGTCTCTTTGTATGTCTGTGGTGGGCACGCAGATACAGTATGTCTAATTTATATACGGACTGGACATGCCCAACGTCAGCAAAAAACTGAATATGATATTCATTCAAAGGCAGGATAAAATCTCACGAGTCACGACTGTCTTAATATGCGATTTGGGAAACCGTGTTAAAGGCGCCCCAGGCCCCCCACACTAAACAATTAACACAACATGTACAATTATGATGTTTTACTAATATTGTTCTGCAAACTGTCAACCACCAGGTGACGGAATCACAGACTGAGGCTTTAACATTTGCTTTTTTTTTATGAAATATCCCAGACTATTAGGATTTAGATGGAGTTAGAGGATGTGAGTGAGATGGGGAGGGAAAAGAGGGAGGGCGAGAGAGGGAGTGAGTGAGCCTATTTCATCCAACGCAACAAACGAAAACCTGACCACGGCGACCCAGCGCGTCGCAAAACGCCTGTCAATGCCGAGCCTGCATGTGTTATTATGGAATTACATAGCGTGACCGAAGATCGCTGAACCCGACAGAATTTATGACTAAAAATAATAAATAATGAATAAACATTTCTTTATGGGTCAAATCTCCCCCTTATGTGCCTGTCCAACATCACAGTACAAGTCCAGAGTGTTTTGTTTAACTCATCTAAGTGAGAAAATGGGTATACCTTTTGTACATGTAAAACCTGATTTAAATATTTAGTTGCTCGCTGCGTGCCGTGAATACAAATAGCAGATATAACACAACGCGTCACATTCGCTTTTGAGCTTGTAGATCTGCCAATTTTTGGCCCACAACAACGGCACGTAACCAAGTATAACTGAGGCTTTCACAGCCAGCACTCTGGATTTTGCTGTGCTCCCAATTAGATGTTCCCCGCTTTAAACTCCATCGGTTCCACCTCGTCTCTGCTCTCCCCTCCTCCTCCTCCTCCTTCCTCTCGCCTCCCCCGTTTCTCCTCTGTTCCCCTCTCTCCTCTACTAACCCCTCCCTCCCCCCCCCCCCCCCCCCGCCCTCCTGTCCTGTCCTGAGCCCAGTGGCTGTGGTGCCTCTGAATCTTCATTAGAGAAGGAAATGAAGCTGAAAACGAGGAGGCAGCCCGGATGGCCAAAAGCAGCTGCAGCCGCTCACACACACGCACACACACACACACGCACACGCACACGCACACACACTACAGTGCTCCACTGCAGCCACAGGGTATTAGGAGGCAGGTGTGTGTATATGCGTTTGCGTGTGTGCGCGTGTGTGTGCACGTGCGAGAGAGCGATGAGGGGAGGGCAGGGTAATGAGAGCACTGTATGTCCGCAGTCATGTACAGTAGCTGCATTTCATGCACGCCCACACATACACATACAGACACGCACGCACGCACGCACGCACGCACGCGCACACACACACACACACACACACACACACACACACACACACACACACACACACACACACACACACACACACACACACACACACACACACACACACACACACACACACACACACACACACACACACACACACACAAATGGGGTTTCAATGCTGTATGAGATATCTGTATAGGAAGAGAGCAGGAGACTGGCAGGTAATAAAAGCTAAACTCAAGGGAGAGGAGAGAAAGTTGAGGTGAGGAGAGGAGATAGTTGAGGTGAGAGGAGAGCAGAAGAGAAGAGAAAAGAGGAGAGTATTGGAGAGGAGAAAGTTGAGAAGAGAAGAGAAGAGAAGAGAAGAGAAGAGAAGAGAAGAGAAGAGAAGAGAAGAGAAGAGAGTATTGGAGAGGAAAGGAGAAAAATGAGAACACTGAGGAGAGAGTTGAGGAGAGGAGAAGAGAGGACTGCAGTAACAAGGCACTGCAAGGATACAAACTGGTAGAGAGCAGCAGAGTAGAAGTGAGCTCCAGAGGAGACCTTATGTAACCATGCGCTAGCCCTGACACACATAACTTTGTACGGTGCCACACAACTCTTGTCTTATTTACTGGGCTGATGATACGTTTTATTTTTCTCGCTCATATTCAAGACAAACTAAACAAAACCAAACAAAAAGAAAAAAGCCATCTGTCCGAACACTGAGGCAACCGATAGGAGGGTGAGTAGGACGGGAGCGTAGGCAGTATGAAGTGGAGACCAGTGGAGTGGTTAGAGGCGCAGCAAAGCCCAGGTCCCGGGAGGGTTGCAGGTCCAATGGCCAGATAAATACAGCCCTGCACTGTAAGATGTAAAGGGCTTTGCACACAGGACCGTTGCGTTTCTTTCCGTTTGCTGCATGATTAAAATGCATTGGATTTGGTGTGCAAGGCTGTGCGGAATCCACACTGCGGATCCGAAGAGGAGTCATAAAAGGAGTCGATGAGTTTTTACCGCATGCGACAAGACGCACAAATCGAACTGGGTTCGATCGGGAAAAAAAACTCACAGCCGCAGCCACCTGCCGCATGGCAAATTCGGAGCTGGTGTGCATGAAGTCATAGAGAATCATTGTTTTCTTTAAAGAAATGGAATCGTCCGTTTTTTCCCTGCGAGAAAAACACGTCTGTGTGCAAAGGGCTTAACTCTGAGCGTGGTACGAATGTAACCAAATTGACCCATTCCTGACGGGTCGATTTGGTTACATTCGTACCACGCTCAGAGTTACAAATGGATAAATTAACACCAAGTAGTTTTACTGTGTACCTGCTGAAAGCTGAGCTCTGAGCCCTCCGGTGAAACTCGCTCTCACGCGCGTGTGACTGTGTACTACTGTGAGCGGGTTTGTGTGTGTGAGTTTTTGTGCACGTGTGCGTGCGTGTGTTTGTTTGTGTGTCTCAGGGGAATGTGTTTAAAACAACTTCCCACTTGGCACTTAACACTGCATGCAAATTGCCGTGCACTTTAGAAAAACAAAAGAAGAAACGAAACAACATCAAATGGTCAGGGAAAGGAGGAGGGCAATGATGATGATGATGATGACGAAGGCTTATCGAGTGCATTAAGGACATGTGCTTTAACTTAGGACATTCCTCTGTTCAAAACACGCACGCACGTGTGCGCTCACACACACACACACACACACACACACACAGCGTCTGGAACACAACCGCGGCTTCTGATTGGTCTGTGGTGCGGGGTTAGCCTGATCTCCGACACAGATGTACGGGGGAAGGACTTTTTGATCGAGACGCACGGTGGACGCGACGCACGGTCGTGGAGTGTGTGTGTGATTGTGTGTGTGTCTCTTTCTGTGCCAGTGACTGCTTCCACACAGAACTGCGAACAGAAACATGTAATCAACATTAACAGCTTGGCGAAATCAGCGCGCGCGTGTGTGTGCCTTCCTCAGCCTGCCTGTGTGTGTGAACTTCGTTTGAATCGTTTTAACTGCTGCGTGGATTGGATATTAGTTAGACCCACTCCCACCCCCCGCGCTCATTGGATCAGCCGCAGTTTTTGGTTACTCAATGCCAATTCATGTACTCAGCTCCAGACCAGAGAAAGAGTCCACTCTGAGAGTGGGCGGGGTCTATGGTCTGGAAGCAGGCTAGTGCGGGGTGGGACAAATACACCAGTGTGTATTGGCTGGCTGATGACGTAGCTACCCTGACCCTACTCTGATTTGTTGGAACAACGTCCAATCAGCAACGAGGTCGCCTACGTCACAACTGACGTTCAGAAATACGAGTCAACTGAATCATTTCCAGACTGTGATGCGGAGAGTCCAAACAAATCGCGGAACGGAGAGAAGAGATCTAGCAGAACTAAAAGACAAGTCATTTTATTTTTGGTTGCGCAAGGGTGTTGCTTATAGCAGATCTACAAGCTCACAACGTGCCGCGCTGTGGCGCGTTGTAGATTCAAGATTGCCTATTTTTTTTGGGGGGGGGGAGCGACCAAATATATATTTTAATTTGGGGGTCCTTGGCATGAAAAGGTAGAGAACCACGGACATAGGGGCCTCTGCGACACCTTACACAACCACATGTGAATGGTTTAAATTAACACAGAGGACAGGGTGGCAGAAGAGAGAGAGACGGGGAGACGGGACTATTGAGTGATATACGGGAGCAGGCTGATTAATAATTTAGCTGGGCTCAAATGACTCCGCAATAAGACCTAATCAGATCCCACCAAATCAAATGAGCAGGCATTACCATGGTGATTTATTGCCATCGATATTAAATGAGGAATTGAGTGCGCGGTGCTATGCTAAGGAAGCGTGTTGGGATTGCTAATGTCTGCACGGCGGCACAGTAAAATCCTCAAGTGTTAAATAACGCTGAGCGTACAGACGGAGCCAAAGGGGACCCGTGCGGGTCCCCTTTGGTTCCATTTATACACTTCCAGAGCAGCAGATGGATAAAGAGACACTGAGGATTTTACTGGCAGAGAGAGGTTTCGTCTTTACCTTTCTTCAACCTACAGCACATCCCATTGTTCTGATTTTCCCACAGTGACAGCGATTCCTAGGCCTGTCACAATTATTACATAATCGTCTGATCGTAATATTTTGAGATAATCGCAATTATTTCGCGTAAACGGCCTAATCGTTTCCATGTTGAAAAATCTGGAAAATAGCAAAAACAGCAGGTCTAATTCGTGACGCGTTGTAAGCTTGTAGATCAGGCATTTTCGCTATTTTCAAGAAATGTTTTTAAAGTATAAAATTATTGCGAACGTCAGGTCGCAGTTACTATCAAAACCTCCACGGGCTGTCTGTCTGTCTGTCAGTCACACGTCACACTTTTGCCCTTCTCATATCTCCGCCACCGTTGCCCCTATCCATGCCAAACTTTGCACAAACACTCCTTGGCTGCCAAACCACAACCTCCACCCCTCATTTCTCACATGGCCCTCTTCTAGTGCCACCATGAGGCAGATTCTTGAAAAACACATTTTTGGACACTACTCCTACAGATTTTGCCCTAAAATCACGCAAAGCTGTACACAGTATCTCTAAAGTCATGTCATCAACATGGATCTGTCCCATTTCCCATATTCCCTCCTGATTGGATACCATTGCCTTCTAAAGTGTGTGTATGCGACCTGACAGTCGCTTATCTCCCGATTAGGGAGTCTTACTGGTTAAATATGTCAGTAATCTGCCCTGTGCAGTTTGTGATTATGTAATCTGGGAACCCATCGTCAAAGAAAGGGCGACACCTATCGGCGACTCTGAGGCTGTCTCGAGAGATTAGTGATTATGAAGCCTAAATGTCTTCAATGCCAGAAACACAATTAAATCATTAATCGCAATTATCTGATTCCCTGTGTCTTCTGCGTATTTCCCCCCCGCAAAAAAGCATACAACAGCATCGTACCGGTCAGATTGGTAAACAAACCCACTCATCCACTGCGGCAGCAGCCAGCGTGTCAATGTCCTTTGGAGGCGTGACAGAAGAGTTTTGCAGGGAGACACAACAACGCACGCAAACGCCCAGAATGATACACAACAACTAGACGCTACAATGACTGTCAAAACATGAAAAGTCAAGGATTTAGTGCCATTAAAGTAGTGGATCTAATTGGAGTGCATTAAGCCTGCTCACACCCATAAGAGAGAGAGATAAAGTCGATACTAATTAACAATCCTAACTTCAATAGCGCTGCATTGTTTTACATACACGCCCACACATTATGCACCAGCGGAGAGGCGCGCCAACACACAAACGCGGGTGTGCATACAGTGACACACGCGCGCACACACACACACACACACACACACGCGCGCGCACACACACACACATGCGCACACACGCACATACACGTAATTAGTCTTGTCAAGAGTTTAAAAGGGGTGAGGCTTCTTAATTGTGTTCAAGATCATCAAGTTCAGTGCCGTTCTCCTTTGGCGAAAAAAAAAAAAAAAAAAAAGACAGCAGGGGAAAAAAAGAAAAAAAAACCTGAATAACAAAGCTGAACGAACAAACGAACGCCCACTTGCTGGCTCTCTCTCGCGAGACCTGAAGCCTGCAGGCAAATCAGACTTAAAAAGGCTTCTTCGTCCTGGGTTTGGTTAACACAGGCAGCTTCCCCGTGCCACTTGAGTTTTGGGTTATCTTTTTTCTTTTCTCGTCCTGGAATCCAGAGCTATACACGGAGGGGGAGCGGTAAAATAAAACACATGAAAAAAAGAAGAAGAAATAGACAACTTTACTTTGATGCCTTTGTGTAGCTCGTCTGCTGTGACTTGGACAGACAGAGAGAGAAAAAGAGAGGGATAAAGAAAGACAGAAAGAAAGAGAAAGCAAGCCAGACAGAGAGAGAGAGACAGAGAGAGAGAGAGACAGACAGACAAAAATAGGGGGGAGAGAGAGAGAGTGAGAGAGAAAGGAAGAGTTTATCCTTCAAGCTAGAGGTTGGCCTCTTTGGCTACCGTTCTGAGAAGAGCATCGAATGGAAGCCATTTTTTTGTTTGTGTGTGGGGAGGGAGCGGTGGTCCCACGAGTGTCCTCTTGCACTGAAACAACCGGACACTGAGA
>NC_137827.1:42189314-42229314 GCF_963921795.1 Nannobrachium achirus | reverse complement strand
TTTTCCCCAGGCCTAATTGTCTGTGGTACGGTACACATGTAGCCATTTAGCAGCGAGCCTACTGCCAGTGGCCTTGAGGCTGTGGCGTGGAACCTCTTGCACATTGATAGCTCAGGGTGAGCGAGTACAAATGCACAGGTTTAGAGTCTTTCTTCTTCTTCTCCTCTAGACTCCCCCTTTCTAGCTCTCTCCAGCACAGCCTCCCCTCTCTTTCTCTCTCTCCCTCCCTCCCATCCCTCCAGGGAGCCACCCACACCAGTTGGCGTGTAGTGTATGGTCTCCTGTCGTTGAGTCTGTGTGCGCACACGCAGGTCCCGCACGCGCCACACAACACACACCAGGTGGTATTCTCAGCCTGGAGTCAAGTGGACTATAAGGTGTGTGTGAGTGTGTGTGTGTGTGTGCACGCGTGTGTGTATGTGTGTACAGCGAGTCCAGAAGGCCGTTGAAATATGCACAGTGCTCCCATGCATAATACATGGAGCACAGCAGGAGAAAAAGAACTCCACCTCTCTCCATCTCTCTCCACCTCTCCGCTCTCTCCTTCTTCTTCTCCTCCCCTGCTCTTTTCCCTTCTCTATCACACGCCGTCTGCTGCCCGGGCACATATGGTTTTAAATACCAACTGCCGGTCTGGGTCACCGGCAGGTCAGATACCTTGATGGATGGAGCGAACGAGGGAGGGATAGACGAGCGAGGCACGGACGGATGGATGGATGGATAGACGGATGGCAGAAGGAGAGCGAATGACTCACTCAGTGTTTATGCTTAGTGGAGGAGTAAAGGTTAGGGAAAGCCAGGTAAGGTGAAGAGAATGACTAACACACTTTATGCTCAACTTATACACTGTTGTTGCGATGGCTTCACAACTCGCGCGCGCATCGTGCCGTGTTGTTAAGTTAGCAGATTGGTTATTTTCGGCACGCAACAATGCCCGTACGACGAAGTAAAAGTCAGGCTTTAGTTTCTTTTCTATTTTCCAGAGGCCTGACTGAGCATTCACCCCCGACGTTTGGTTTGATGGAAGGCTACTGGGGATTGCTGTTGTAACCTAAGATACGCGGGCAGAGTATACATAATGACACCGAGCGACTTTCCACATAAAGATGGGTATAGGAAACTTGACACTTGAAGGTGTGTGGACGTCGGCAGATTGCGGGGCGGTCCAGATGGAAAATGGCACCCCTTCTGTGTCATCTTATTGTAAGGGCTCTATTATCCGTCTGGTGTCGAGGCCGATGGGAAATGAAATGCTCCTCCGTGCCCCCGAGAAACGGAAGGGTTCAATCACTGTGTCCTCAGTCAGACGGTGTTAAGATTTGTCGAATAAAACGAAGATGAAAAATGTTTGTCGACTACCTTTTTTGGATGATGAAAACTAATTATAAACTTATCTATGATGACTAAAACTATGACTAAATATACTGACAAGTTTGTTAGCAAATAAAAACACGTTTGGGAGGCACTAGTGGGGAAAACTAGGGGGTATTTTGGAAGGCAAGTCAATTTATGCTTGGTTGTGGGCACGTGTCGCACTCTGAATATAGCCAACAGTACAGAACTAACAATGACGATGGTGAAGGACTTGACTGACTTTAGACAGCGTAATTAAATCTGTAAACTGATCAAGGGAGTTAAAAACCAGAACCAGAGTGATTAAAACCAGAACAGCATTATCACTTTGAGGACCTTTCTTCAGGGAGAATAATGTCTGGGAGGGTTGAGTGTAGGTCATTCACTTCACTATCCATGTGGTCTCTTAGCCTGGCAAGCCAACCTCATACTGTCCACTCACTCACTTGTTCCTTCCCACAATATGAGTCTGGACGTTGGGCTATAGGCAGCATTAAAAGTGGGCGGGAGTACTTGCCTTGAATTGTGTTATACAGAATGTAATTCCTCAACTCAACTTAGTGCTCGTCAGGGCTGGGGGGGGTCTCCGGTTAAAATATGATTATTTTGGGGGTCGCGGCCTAAAAACATTGAGAACCACTGCTTTAGACCACCACTGGCCACTTAGGAACGATCTAAACCGAGGACTCACTCTTGACAATTCCAAGAACAGATATTTAGTGGAGAGAGGGAGCCTTCAACTCCCTTCTCCACCAGGGACTGTGGCTCTGGGACCCTTTCGGCCATAACAAGCGCGCTCCTCTAACCTTTATGCCACCGCTACCCCAATTGAGAGCAATCTACTGTAAGCAGAGGTCTCTCTGACAAGTCCAAGAACAGACATTCAGCAGTGAGAGCATTCAACTCCTTTCTCCCCCAGGGACTCTGGCTCTGTGATTCTGTGTTGGCTCCCTCTTTTTGCGCAACTATGATTTTAGTGTTGACTGTAAGCATTGATCTTCTGGCACTCTTTTTTTTTGAGATGCCACTGCTGCAAAGGCTGCCAAAGAGTATCTATTTCTTTAAGTTTTCAATTTTAGTCACTGAATTTGCACAGATAGATTCAAAGATAGTCACACAGACAGACAGACAGACAGACAGACAGACAGACAGACAGACAGACAGAGACTAGTAACTAAGGTGCCGGCTACACAGAGCTGGATATTTCGGCCGCGAAGCTGGATATTTTTTAAACCGGATAAATAAGTGAAGACATTGAAAAATATCCGATTCACTGGATGTGTGTAGACATGGTACCCGGATATCTCTTAAGACTTTACTGTATGTGTGCTTGTCCCCCTAGTGGAGGTCTGGGGACTCAGATTATTTTAGACCTAGATATCTTTGTCGTGTGGACCTAGATATTTTTCTGTGGATATCTGAAAAAAACAGGATATATGAAAAATCCAGCTCTGTGTAGCCTATGCCTAAAGTCGTCAAATAATTGTAGTGGAGTAAGAAAATACAATATTTTGTCTCTGAGATGTACAGTAGTGGTTGCCTGGCTCCAGCCCCTGAATCACTAGCCACTCCCATTAAAAAAATTGTTTAGGCGATTCAGGGGTCTGGTGACTCTCTCATTGAAGATGACGTCGGGGCTTGTGAGCAGCGTGGGTGGGGTTTTCCCAAGCCCCCAGAACGGCTTGTAAACATTGAAGTGGCCGCCCTACTGGCCAAAGCTGGAATTTCAGGCAGGTTGAAACATACATGCACGAGCATAAGAGCACGCCGCTGTGGTCTACAATAGGGTTCAATGGACGTCGACGTCGTTCGTGACGTCATTACGTCTTGGCGTCAAACATGTTGGCCTCCAATTTCCCCCAGAATGCACCTGGATTAGCTACTTCCGCATGCTTCAAAACGCCACTGAGCACTTGCATTAAAGTGAATGGCTGGGGGCGGGGCTGTCCGCTCTCTATTATATATATACTCTATGGGTTTTCCCAGAACCCATGATGTGCGATTCCAAATAACCCAGAGCCTCACCGTACGACTACATTCCCATTCATAAACAAACACTGCGTCACCCGCCGCAGTAACATACAATCGTATCGATCTCGCCATGAAACATCAGTAGCAGACATGTTTTGTTTTGTTTTGTTTGATTACTAGTTAGTAGCGGTCCTATTCTGCCGGTTTCTTTGGTTAGAAAGTAGCAACAGGTTAGCCAGCCACATAACAACACCAATAACAACTACGTAATCTGCTTTGCTACTGTTGTGATTGGTCAGGTGGTGAATCAATTGCAGGAGACTGCCTCTTTGGCAACCCCAACCCAGAAACGGCTGTAGTAGGAAGGGCTTTCAGACTGAATAATGGAGTGAAACGAAATGTAAATTCAGGCTGAGTGTGTGTGGAGTAAAAGTAAAAGTATTTGAAAAATGTGAAATAAATGAAATGAAAAAAATACCTCCAAATTGTACTTAAGTACTTATTGTACATGTTCTTAGTTACTTTACACCACTGACACACGCGCACGCACACACGCACACATGCACACACACACACACACGCGTGTGCAACACTTACAATGAGCTGTTTGAGGCCCAGGAATGAGGGTTCCACAGAGCTGGCAGTGAGGACCTGTCTCTTCATGGCTGCCTGCTCGCCCAGGAAGCGCACCATCAGGTCCTTCACAGCATCGCCCTACCACAGGAAACAAAGACACATTATTCACCATCAGGTCCTTCACAGCATCGCCCTACCAGGGGACACAAAGACACATTATCCTCACAGACTTTAGCCCGGTCATTATCATCTAGCCTAGTCATTATCCTCTAGTCAGGGTTATTCTAGTCCTGGGGTTTTACTACCAGTAAGACTCCCTAATCGGGAGATAAGCGACCGTTGGTCGCTTATCTCCACAAATAGGCCAAAAGTTTGTTTTACCAATTATCAAGACATACGGGCAGTTGACAGTTTGCCATGGTTACTCATTGAAGTTGAATCTCCATATATGGAGATAACCTACGCATCACACTAAGTCTGACCTCACCAGCCCATATTTGGGCATGAGCAACTTATGTCTCCATATATGGAGATATGATGACATCACAGTCCTCAGCCGATGATGTGGCGTGATGTCATACAATACACAAACGAGCCCTACAGTATAAAGGGGCAATTCTTGCCAGGAAAGAAGCATTTCTTCGACTCAGACCTTATCGCCAGGGTTGGCTTATAGCAGCTGTCGGTAGGACCATATATGGATTCTGTTAGTGTGGATCTCCTAACAGGGCATCATCTGGGATACAATCCCTTTTATGCCCATATATGGAGATCCCTAACAGAATCCCTTTCATGCCCATATATGGAGATCCCTAACAGAATCCCTTTTATGCCCATATATGGAGATCCCTAACAGCATCCCTTTTATGCCCATATATGGAGATCACTAACAGCTAACAGAATCCCTTTTATGCCCATATATGGAGATCCCTAACAGAATCCCTTTTATGCCCATATATGGAGATCCCTAACAGAATCCCTTTTATGCCCATATATGGAGATCCCTAACAGAATCCCTTTTATGCCCATATATGGAGATCCCTAACAGAATCCCTTTTATGCCCATATATGGAGATCCCTAACAGAATCCCTTGTATGCCCATATATGGAGATCCCTAACAGGATCCCTTTTATGCCCATATATGGAGATCCCTAACAGAATCCCTTTTATGCCCATATATTATGGAGAAATCCCTGCTCTGAGTATCTGACATCAGTGTGATGTCACCTGTTTATGCCCATATATGGAGATCCCTGCTCTGCGTATCTGGTTGCTATGGTAAACAGTTGGTTGCTAGGGTAAAAAAACATGGTTGCTATGGTAAACAGTTGGTTGCTAGGGTAAACAGTTGGTTGCTAGGGTAAAACCATGGTTGCTAAGGTGGTTGCTAACGTACACTAACAGACCAGCAACAACAGACTGTTGCCACAGCAACGTACACAAAGGTTTGTGTACACATGTGGTGTGATGTCATACTGATGCGGAGATATGAGCAGGGCAAAGGTGTGACGTGTGACGTGTGACGGACGGACGGCCGGTGGAGGTTTTCATAGTAAACTGCTCCCTGACGGTCGCAATAAGAACTGGTAAAACATTGGCCAAATTGTCAAATAATACCAGTAAGACTCCCTAATCGGGAGATAAGCGACCGTTGGTCGCTTATCTCCACCAGTAAGATGCCTAAGGGAGAAAAGCAAAGGGCGAGGTTGCACCATTTCTTGGTCTTCTGGCCAGTGATGTATATCGGACCATTTAACCATATATGGAGACATCTGGTACCCAAAGATATTCACAGATATGGGCTTAATATTGATGACATAAGGGATCTCCATATATGGGCGTAAAAGGGATTTGGTTCCCCTGGCATCACAGGGATCTCCATATATGGGCATAAAATGGATTTGGTTACCCTGGCAACACGGGGATCTCCATATCTCCATATATGGGCATAAAAGGGATTTGGTTCCCCTGGCATCACAGGGATCTCCATATATGGGCATAAAAGGGATTTGGTTCCCCTGACATTACAGTGATGTCAGTGGCTGGTTCTACAGAGGGGATCTCCATTTATGGGCATAAAAGGGAATGTATGTATGATGATGTCAGATATCATAGACGTCATAGGACTTTCACATAACGAATAACTGAGTAAGCATGTAAACCCGTAAAATCTATATTTGGGCATGGCTGATTTATGACCTCATCATGATGACACGAGCAAACACAGCTGAATTGTATAAATGATCAGTGCAGAAACCAACAGAAGTATTTGACCAAGACTCTTGGTCAAATATTTGATTTAAACATCAACAAAGGTGTGACGTTTGTTGATGGTCACAAAACGTGACGGACGGACGGACGGACGGACGGCCGGTGGAGGTTTTCATAGTAAACTGCTCCCTAACGGTCGCAATAAGAAAGATTTTGCAAAAAATAAATAAATGAAAATGGACGATCTACAAGCTCACAACGCCTGGCATTGTAGATCTGCTATTTTCACAATATCCATCTGTGGAACGGAGTCAAATAATTACATGTAATGCCTCAACTCCTACGATTCCAAGTGCTTGCCAGGGTGGGGGTCCCAGTTCAAACACCAGTAAGTCGCCCTAAGGGCGAGGTCGCGCACATGGCCACGTGCAGACTGGGCACTGGGCGAGTGCTGGCGCGTTGGCATGGGATCAACTTTGACCAAAGAAAATGCACAGACCTGGTTTGACAAAGTGTGGCCAAATGTGGCCTTATTTCTCAAATATGGAGATGTCAAATGAAATATGGAGATGTCAGAACAGGCCAGGTCAGCTGTTCGTGCAGCATGGTATGGAGCTAGGATGACAGCAGGGATCTCCATATATGGGGCTATATACTTCTGCTGAGCTGAGCTGAGATGATATTGATGACATCAGGGATACTATCTCCTTATTGGGGATATATCCTATATCCTTCTGCTGAGCTGGGATGATATTGATGACATCAGGGATACTATCTCCATATATGGGGAACTATCCGATATCCTTCTGCTGAGCTGGGATGAGGTGATGTCAGCACAGGTCAGCTATATTGTGATGTCATTGTGATGTCAGAGGAGTGACAGAGAAGAGTGACAAAATAATGAGTGATTTTGAGTGACAGACAGGATCTGGAGGCTTTCATACTAAGTAGCGACCTACGGTCGCAATGATCATTTTGGGGGGTCGCGGCCTGACAAGGTTGAGAACCACTGTTCTCCAGGGGGGAAGTGACTTTGTGCAGAGTCACTGCCATCAACATGGGAAATGTTTGGCCCCACAAAAATGTACAAACGATAAAAAAGAAAAAAAGAGTTGAGGGTATATTGGATAATAATAAGTTTACAAGAAAACAGGAAAGAAATGATGATAGTTCTTACTTCTTTCTTAGTTTGTTTGTGTGTGCTTGTGTGCATGTGTGTGTGTGTGTGTGCATGTGTGTGTGTCTGTGTGTGTGTGTGTGTGTGTGTGTGTGTGTGTGTGTGCATACTTGGATTCCATGACATCAACTCTTAGCAGCTGCTATGCAGCAGATGGGAGGATAACCACTAAATCCATCATTCATCAACAATCAAGTTGCATAATGAACTGAGCCACAGCCACATTAATCCTGCTGGCGTCCCGATTTCATACGCAAAAATGTTCTCTAAAAAATAAAATAAAAAATAAAGCAGCTTACATCAGTGGTTTTTAAACTTTTCTGTGTCAAGGACGCCCAAAATGTATACAGTATGTATCTGGCTGTGGACCCCCATCTGAAATTGTACTTGTGCCAGGGACCCCCAGAAGAGAAGATTTATGTAAAAAAAAAAGAAGAAGCTTGCAGCACGGCATAAAAAAGTGACATGCTGTGAGCTTGTAGATCTGATATTTTTTGAATAGCCAATATATAAATGGATAAAGTGGTTAAAATGATTGTGATGCTACATTGACTACCCCTGTAACAGCAGCAGATCTACAAGGTCACCGCACATCACAACGTCATAAAGAATTGTGAACGTGTACATCTGTGCTATTTTTGCCACGAGAAAGAGGCTGGGGCCTTCTATTGTGGTCCGCTGTGTAAAGCGAACAAAAAAACTTAAATTATATAGAACTATGAAGATAAAACAAGCAGACATTTAAATTGGATGTTTTCACATCTATTACTACTACAAGTTCATAACTGATTAATTGATTGAATACTTTACTAACAAATCGCAAATAATACATTGGGGAAAAAAAGCTTGGTCACCCTTTGGCTTTAACCGTGTGTGTGGGACTTTGAGAGGATCTCAGTGGCCTGGTGCTGTCATTAGTTAACGCATTAAAACCAGGAAAGCGTCTTTGTCATTTGATATTTTTGAGTTGGCTATTCAAGAAATAGCAGATACACAAGCTCAAGCTTATCCATCTGCAATTTTTTAACCATTTTTTAAAACAATCTTGAAAGTGTAAGAACTACTGATTCAGAAAGCATCCGTAGAATCTTATGAGTCTTATGGCAACGAGCTGAAAACGCCAAAACAATCAGACCTTACCTGCAGGTTGTCAAACTTGAGGCCGGGCATGGTGAGCCTGTCTCTCTCCACGTACACCGGACTGTACTGCTGCGTAGCGACGGAGATCAGCACCTTCCTGGTCTCCTCGGACGGCAGCCAAGCGTCGTGGCGCCTGTCCGCCTCGTTGAGGCTCAGCGCCGCGGCGAACGGGTCGTCGCTGCCCGAGAACACGGCCTGGAGTTGGTTGAAGGGCTGCGTCGGGGCGGCAGCAGCGGGGGCAGGCTGCGGGGGCGCCGGGGTCTGAGTTGGGGCGAAGCTCGTCTGGGGCGCCGACGCCGCCTGGGTCTTGGGCGCCACTTCGGTGAAAAGGGAGCTAGGGGTGGGAGCGCCCCCCGAGTCGGTAAGCCCCCCGCCGGGGGTGGAGAGTGAGGAGGAGGTGGAGGAGAGGTGGCGTTCAGCGGTGGGGGCCACGGGACCGGGGCCGCCGCCAGCGGTAGGGGAGGCGTCAGCATTGGGGTTGGAGACGGAGATGAAGGAGGAGGAAGTGGTGAAGGAGTCGAAGAAGTCGGACGCCGGGTTCACCTGGCCGTTGTCGGTGAAGAACTTGCTGAGGCTGGGGCTGGGCTGGCACACCAGCGGCGGGGTGAGCCGCTGCTTGCCGGGGGTCACCGCCTCGTCTCCCGCCGCCGGCCCCCCGCCGCCGCTCCCCATGCTGAAGCTGGGGGACTTGATGAGGGTGGGCTGGAAGCCGTCGGGCACCAGGGACTTGGGCTGAGTGCCCTGGCTGAATATGGTGCACACCGGCACGGGGCCGCCGTCGTCTTTGGGGCCGCTCCCTCTCGCAGCCGGCTCCTCGGCCATGGGGCTGGACAGGCTCGGCGTGTCGCACATCATAGGAGAGGCCGGGACCAAGACAATGGCCTGGTTGTTGTCCGAGTCTCCCTGTTCCTTGTCTCTCTCCGCTCTCTCCTCGGCGGAGTCGCTCTCCTCCTCTTCCCCTCCCTCCGCCGCGCCGAGCTCCGTCGTGTCCTGTCCAATTTCGGGCTTTTCGTCTCTGTCAGAGGAGACGGCCGTTCCTCCTGCCTCTCCCCCCTTCCCCTTCCCCTCCTCCTCCTCCTCTCCCCCCTCCAGGGAGTCGATGGGGGCCACGTCGTCCTCCTCGCTGTAGTTGGGAGAGTCCGAGATCATGACGCTCTCCATCATCTGGTCGTTGAGCTTGTCCAGCGGGCTGCTCTCCGCGGGGCTGGTGGCTGCCACGCTGCTGCTGCTGCCGTCCCCCACCCGGGACAGGGGGGGCTCCACCAGGTCGATGCTCTCCTCCTGGAACAGGACGGCGCCCGAGGAGGAAGAGGAGGGGGCGGTGGGCTCCGGAGGGGCCGGTGGTGGGGGAGCTGGGGGGGCCTCCGTCGTGAGGTCGTCCACCGTGATGTCCAGGGTGACTGGCCGCTGGGCGGGAGCCTCTCCACTATCCATTGTTGTTTGACCTGCTCCTTTCAAAAATGAAAGGAAACAGTTAACAGTCAAAATCCTGCATGTTAATGTATCCATTTGCATGGTAACTCTGAGAGTGCACGTATGTAACCAAATGGACCTGTACGGGTCCATTTGGTTGCATTTGTACACTCTCACAGTTAAGGCATAAGTATATAACTTTACTATGTCATGTCCCTCTGCAGTTAACAGCCACTGGGGTAGTGTGGTGCTGTTTAACTGCAGAAACACATTTCCCTCTCACTGTATTTTAGCTGTTTCACAGTTTTGTTTTCACTGTTTTCTTCTACCAAAACAGTAGTGTGCAGGTAAACACCACCACACTGCTCCAGTGGCCGAAAACCGCTCTGCTGGTATAGAGGGAAATGATTGGTACAATATATATACAATATATATACATATACATATTTACATAGATGCCTATAAATTCAGTCAGAACTGAAGTTTACTGTGAATGAAAACACTCATGATTAGCTTATAGTTACAAGTAAAGCAGTTAATACCTCATGTGACTACACACACACACACACACACACACACACACACACACACACACACCATCAAGTTCTCTCAACTTCAGCTCATCACATGTTCAGCTGTCGTTCATGTGAATATATAAGGCATTGGTTCTCAAACTTTTTTATGTCAAGGACCCCCAAAATTTACACTTATTAGCCCACGTACACCCTTTTGTAAAGATATGCCAGGGAGGGACCCCCACAAGAGAAGATTTCAATTTCAAGGACCCCCAGTTTGACATGCATTAGGCTACGGACGCCCATTTTAATGGTATTTCTAGCTCTTGAGACCCCACTCTATATTGTAAAATCAATGTTAATTCACACATGGAACCAAAATGGAACCGTTATGGTCAATTTGGTTCCACTTCCATTTGTACACTCTCTGATACCGTCTGCATCATACAACAGACCCATAATGGTCCATTTGTTCCTATACCATAATTTAACTGGGGAGTCGGGACCCCCTGGAACTCCCAGGGATCCCGGACCCCACTTTGAGAACCAATGATATAAGGATATCATCATGAGATATTATCTCTACTGTTATCTGACGCAGCTAACATGTTAGCCTACCCAGAACGTCAAGTTTAGCTCAATGTTAAACCGCTTTCTGTGAAATGAATGAATGTGAATGAGCCTCAACGGGACAGACAGGCGGGAGGGAGATGACACGCGTTATTTAAATATTCAAGACGTTGTAAAATAGCACCGATAAAGATACAATTCTTTCACAAAACACACTGATGATGTGTTTACCTTACCTTTACTAGACTTGACAGCTAGGACGATACTGCTCATGCGCAAAAACCTACCAGGAAGATGCATGCAGTGTTGCCATGTCTGCTTATTATAAGCAACTTAGGGCTTGTTTTTTTTTTCTTCTTCCTGTAAGTAGGTTGTAAGTGTAACTCATTATTATTGGTGGGTTGCAGTTTTTGTTTTGTTTTTGTGGTAGCGGGCCTACGACATAAACATCATATTTGGAATACTATATACAAGCAGGCTCGCCCAGTTGAGTACGAAAGGTTAAAGCATGTGGCTATCCAAGCCATTTGTCTACTGTCTCTTATCTATTTTAGACAAACCACAACAATGACACCAACATTCCTCTGGGTTGATTAGATTGATCCTTTGTGTAAAGAATGACCCCTGTGGACAGTAACAGAGGGCCACAAAGAAGGAGCCATAAAGTGACCCCAGGCATGGGGTGGGGAGCACACATTGGTGGCAGAGTTAATTATAGCTTATCTAGTGTCCCTCTGTTTGCCAGGTACTGTGGTAATCGAGATACCACCTTTACTGACTGACAGTTACTCAAATGTGCCACCATTTACAGGGTTTATCATTGGTTATATTGTGTAATATTATACTAACTAAATAATCAAGTAAGTTGGTGAAATGTGGAGTTAATAAGATCATTGGTACAGCTAGAGTTAATGATATGTTATTTGCACTCACTATCTCTGACCATCTGATGGGGGGCTCAGCTGTCAGCTGACAGTGGTGGACAACTGGGACTAGCCAGGCTGATCAAGCCTGACATGCAGTTACCCAAAGATTTATTTAGGGTTTATTCTTTTCAGCATTAATCTTAACTCTGTTGATTAACATGATGACACAATTATAACATAACCTGTTAGAGCCATATACTAACATAGGACTTCAATCTAGACAGTAGTTATTCCTTAAAAGCTAAACACCTTCCATTTGAGCCACTCTCCCCCGGGGCTGCAGGGGGCTGCAGGGGGCTGCACTAAGGTGTTTTAGGGTCCCTCATAGACCAATGGCAGAAGAGGACCATGGGAGTGAGAAGCACCCACAGGAGAAGATGGGAGGTGCCTTTTGATGTATAAATGCATGTGTTTGGGAGAGCTTCTGGGTGCTAGTGGGGTGGTGTGCGAGTGGGGAGAGGAACCTGGGGTGGTGGAGAGATGGTGGGATGCTGTGGTGTGGATTTGGTGTTGTGGGACTGAGGGCCTGGAGCCTCAGAATGATGTAAACTTCTCAACTCTGCCTGTCAATAAAGCTTTCTGGAACATCCATTGAAGCCTGCCTGGACTCAACTACTTTCCGAGGAAGACCCACAGAACGTCTCATACTTTGGTAGCTCATTGCTTCCTAGAGTACACCAGCAGCTCAGAACAACAACCAGTGCTCTGCTGAAGAAATAATAGATAGGATCACACATTTTTGGGGGCTCGTCCGTTGGTACATGGTTGATTCTGTTGTAATGACAGTTCTCTCCATTTCAGAGAACTTGGGACTTCTTCAATTTTTTCTTCGGTGGGACTCTGGGTTGTGGGCTTCTGGCACAGGGAGGGCACTTGCGCTTTTTGCTGTGAGTATGTCCTGTGGAATTTTTTTGTGACTGTGTTCTTGCCCGGCAGGGGGGTGTCAGCTGTGAAGACAAAGGACAGGACTTGATGCGTGGTGGAGAATGGCCTTCTGGGGTGTGGATAGACATGGCACTGGTGCTTAGACGCTGATGTGCTAAGTTTTTGGGAATGGGCTTAGACAGTGTAGCTTATTGGGGTTTTAAGGGGTAGTTTCCGTTTTTTTCTCCTTTATTCTCCATTTTCATTCTCTCTCTTTTGTTCAATGTTTACGTTTCAGATTGTTGTTAAGCTGGACTGAGGGCTGCTAACCTTAATTTAGCAGTAGGACGATTTTCGTTGTTTTTTCTGTGAATTTACCTAATTCAGTAGTTCCGTTTTGGCTGGGATAGTTTGACTCTTTTTCATTGAACAACTTTTCTTTTTTTCCCTTCTTTTTCTTGTTTGTTTGCTGGCCTGAGTGTGAATGTCAGGGGGTTATTCTTTTTGATTGTGTGTGTGTGTGTGTGTGTGTGTGTGTGTGTGTGTGTGTGTGTGTGTGTGTGTGTGTGTGTGTGTGTGTGTGTGTGTGTGCGTGTGTGTGTGTGTGTGTGTGTGTGTGTGTGCCTTGTGAGATGGGGGATTGGCCCCTGGGGTGTTGAGACCAGCTGTGTGTGTCGTTTACTTTACTACTTTGGGACGATTGGCGTTAAGGGGTTGGTTGGTGTTTTTGGGGTTTTTATTTGTTTGTGAAACATAATTCTTATTATGATTCTTATGTTTCACAGGGGGGGAGTATGATATAAGAGAAACATAATTCATTTCATGGGTTTTTAATGTGGCTAGACAATTTTTAAGATTACATTTTAATAGTGATTTTAACGTTGTAGTGTAAGGACAATGACCATAATCAATTTCTTTTTGCAAATTTCATGTGTTCATAACACTTTAGGCTGGGATATCAAACTTAGAAGGGGTTTCAGTTTTAGTGGAACTATTGGGATTATTTAAGTCAACCAGGCATTGGTTCTAATTGACGATCGAGTGAGTGATTGACGTGTGTGTGTGTGTGTGTGGAGAGGAATGTGAGTCAGGGGGTTTGGGATCAAGGGGGGTTGTTTTTATCTTTGGGGGATCTGTGAGTCTATCTCTCTCTCTGTCCTTCTTTCTCTTGACCGCTAATCTTTCTGAATCTTTATTTCTCTGTTTTTACTGGCTTTCTTAAAGATAGTCATAAAACATGCTGCATCCTGCGTGCAATCTGTCTCTTTCTCTCTCTCCTCTCCGCCCATTGTTTAGCCTGAGGGCAAAGTCTTTAATTTTTACTTTTTAGTAGTTTTTTTAAGAATTCATTATGGATTCAACTGTCTGTCACACACCAGTTGAGATCATCCAGGAGACTAGCCCCTTAGGCATCTTAGACATCTCGAAGAAGTGGGCAATAAGGTGGTGTGATCTAGAAACTTCATGGCCAGAGCAAGGAAGTTTTGATTTAGACCTTATTAAAACTATGCAGGTTTTAGTCCGTACCTTCAGAACAGAACAGAAAACGGGGAAGAGAAGGAGAAAGAGACAGTTAGAACGGGAGGTGTTAGATTTGTTCTTAAAGGAAGCTGAGAAGAGGTTGATGGCTTCACACCTGTCGGTGTGTGAAGAGACACAGCTGCCTCCAACCATTTATCCCCCTCCTACTTTTTATGGGGACCCTTTGCCACTGCCCCTGCCACAAGGGGCTGCAGAGAACAAACTGTTTCCTTGTCCAGAGACATTGACAGAGTTGACTCCATGTGAAGGGGTGCCTCATCTGCCACGGTCCCAAAATAGTGCAAACCGCACTGTGACTTGGGCTGAAGAGGAGAAGCTGCTGAAGGGAGAAGAGCCAGCGAGGACAACAGCAGCTCCTGGACCAAGCACGGAAACCAGTCACAGAGGGGAGGAGTCGGTGAGGAGAGCAGCAGTTTCGGGGCCGACCACCAGAACGAGTCATGGAGAGGAGGCGGCAGCGAGGACAACTACAGTGCAACCTGATCTACCTGGCCTACACAAGAGAAAGGTGAAGTTTACAGCAGACCGCAAGAGGAGAGCTGCTGACCGCCGCAGTGAGGAGAGCAGACACCTTGAGTGCTACAGCAGAGGGGGCAGCAGGAGAGTCGATCTTCACGAAGATGACAGCTGGAGCCAGGAGGCTGACAGCAGGCACAGAAAAAGAACATTCTACACCGGCCTAGCAGGAAGCGATGAATCTGTTGCAGGCTCGGACAGCGACAGCGACAGCGAGGATAATTCACATGGACATGAGCAGAGAAGGCTTTTTGAAACGCTAACCTCTGTGGGAGCTCAACTGGAGAGACACCACAAGATGTGTTCTCTTTTGAGTGAACAGTTAAGTGAACTTCGGGCAGCAGGAGCTGACATGAAACTGACATTTAATGACACTGTGCGGAAAATTAAGGAGTTTCAAGCTGAACAGAGGAACAACAAGGGTGGAGCAGAGACATTCAACCGCATGGACTCCAGGTTTGACAGGCATGACAGCTGTTATGCTAACCAATCGGGAAGTGTGAAAAGAAGTCTTTCACCCAGCAGGGGGGATGCAAAGAGGCAATGCACTGCTATTCAAGCCCCAGTTCTTATCACAAACCAGAACCTGGAGCACAGGCCATGGACTAACATGGACATGATCACCATTGAGTCTCAGCTACCCAGATTGGAAGATGGTGCGTTCCCATGGATTGCCAAGTTTGATGAACTCCTGGTGGGCGTACAGCTGACAATGGGTGACTGGAGAAAGTTGATAGATCGCCTAGCAGGAGCTCACGTACTAGGGGACCTCCTGAGCGCTGCTGGTCTGATCGACCATTTCACTTCTGGAGCCGGAGAGGACGACTTGTATTCCCAGCACAGAGGGATCTTGTGCCGCGCACTGAAAGATCATTATCCCACGTGTATGCACCCAGACGCTATACTGATTGACAAGCTGGGAGAAAATGAAAACCCACGTGTCTTTGTATCCCGAGCATATCGGAAGTGGAAGGATGTCACGGGAGCGGAGGCCGACCGTAACCCCAGGGACGAAGCTGTCATCAGAGGCAAGATTAGAGCAGGACTCCCAGAAGCGGCACGGGCTAGGCTGGATATGGAGGTGGGGTTACCTAACATGGACACTCCCACTTACACCACTCATGTGCATCATGCAGTTAACCTTGTCCGTGAGCGCCAGGATACACAGAAGGCAGAAGATATGGACATCATCCGCGAACTGAACAAGACACAGTTGATTGCCGCGAAGCAGAATGTGACAATACAAGCCGCAGTCTTAGCTAAGGGCAACTCACACGCTGACCAAGTGGGGCCCCAGGGGGCACCCATTTCCCAATATCCATCTCCGCAGGGGGGACCTACCTTCCAAGATTCACCTCATCAGAATACGAAACCTGAGGGCAGTGTACCTGGCTACCAGCCATTCAACTCCCAGAGATTTGGAGGGTGTCATTCCTGTGGGAAACCAGGACATTTTGCAAGAGAATGCAAGACTCCGCCCAGATTATTCCCACAGCAGCCGAAACGATGTTACACTTGCAACGAGACAACACATTTCTGGAGGATGTGCAAGAAAACGATGGACCGGCCACCGCCCGGAACGCAGTGTCCACCATGGAGGCGCAACGCCCAACAGCGAGAGCAAATGGAATCATCCCCGGGCGAGGGCGATCTCCAGATGGGTCTATTTTTCAGACAGAATTCAAACAACTGGAGAGAGGTTGATTATGGAGAGGAGGACTATTATCCCCTGGAACAAGTGCTGACAGTTTAATTGCCCAGACACCTACAGTGGAGGCAACCGCCTGAGATGAAGATGAGAGGAGCACCCTATGCCCCTTCCACTGTCAGAAGATGTGTCATTCCCCTTCCCCTGTCAGAAAATGGATGACAGTTCTTGCCCTGCCCCAGTGTCACTTTTGACACCTTGTGCCGTGGATCACTCTATCTCTACCTCTACCACCCTATCTCTAGCTTTATTCTAATCTAACTCTCTATCTACGTCTAATCTCTATTCTCTACTCTACTTCTAACTCTCTATCTATCTCTATCTACTATCTATTCTCTATTCTTGCTCAGACACGATGGACAATATTTTTGTGCGTTTTTGTGTACGAAGACCAAAGAAGAAGATTGTGTTTTTCCATTTCTTTTAGCATAGGAAAATGACATTTCCCTTGTAGCAAAAGTGTGTGTAAAAGAATACATGCACAAGTCTACATTTCTCTCCTCTAATGCCATGGTGATTTTTACATCTAAGCCAGGCCCAGAAAAAAAGGAGAGATCTTTTTATTATTATTTCGTTTTGAGTTATGACTTTAGGTATTAATGTGTTTATGATGATGATGTGTTAACTATTTGACCCATAGGTATTCAACTGTCCAGGGGGGACAAGCCATCTGAACTGTGAGAACTGTGACAAGTGGGGGGTTTTTTCATATGGATATTCGGTTCCTAAAACAGGAAAGATATTTATATGAAAATATTATTTTATGATATTTCAAAAATTATAATATTCCAAAATTATGATATTTCTGATTATGATTTTGTGGCAGATCAATCTGGCAGATGAATCTGCCAAGGGGGGATTGTGGTAGCGGGCCTACGACATAAACATCATATTTGGAATACTATATACAAGCAGGCTCGCCCAGTTGAGTACGAAAGGTTAAAGCATGTGGCTATCCAAGCCATTTGTCTACTGTCTCTTATCTATTTTAGACAAACCACAACAATGACACCAACATTCCTCTGGGTTGATTAGATTGATCCTTTGTGTAAAGAATGACCCCTGTGGACAGTAACAGAGGGCCACAAAGAAGGAGCCATAAAGTGACCCCAGGCATGGGGTGGGGAGCACACATTGGTGGCAGAGTTAATTATAGCTTATCTAGTGTCCCTCTGTTTGCCAGGTACTGTGGTAATCAAGATACCACCTTTACTGACTGACAGTTACTCAAATGTGCCACCATTTACAGGGTTTATCATTGGTTATATTGTGTAATATTATACTAACTAAATAATCAAGTAAGTTGGTGAAATGTGGAGTTAATAAGATCATTGGTACAGCTAGAGTTAATGATATGTTATTTGCACTCACTATCTCTGACCATCTGATGGGGGGCTCAGCTGTCAGCTGACAGTGGTGGACAACTGGGACTAGCCAGGCTGATCAAGCCTGACATGCAGTTACCCAAAGATTTATTTAGGGTTTATTCTTTTCAGCATTAATCTTAACTCTGTTGATTAACATGATGACACAATTATAACATAACCTGTTAGAGCCATATACTAACATAGGACTTCAATCTAGACAGTAGTTATTCCTTAAAAGCTAAACACCTTCCATTTGAGCCACTCTCCCCCGGGGCTGCAGGGGGCTGCAGGGGGCTGCACTAAGGTGTTTTAGGGTCCCTCATAGACCAATGGCAGAAGAGGACCATGGGAGTGAGAAGCACCCACAGGAGAAGATGGGAGGTGCCTTTTGATGTATAAATGCATGTGTTTGGGAGAGCTTCTGGGTGCTAGTGGGGTGGTGTGCGAGTGGGGAGAGGAACCTGGGGTGGTGGAGAGATGGTGGGATGCTGTGGTGTGGATTTGGTGTTGTGGGACTGAGGGCCTGGAGCCTCAGAATGATGTAAACTTCTCAACTCTGCCTGTCAATAAAGCTTTCTGGAACATCCATTGAAGCCTGCCTGGACTCAACTACTTTCCGAGGAAGACCCACAGAACGTCTCATACTTTGGTAGCTCATTGCTTCCTAGAGTACACCAGCAGCTCAGAACAACAACCAGTGCTCTGCTGAAGAAATAATAGATAGGATCCCACATTTTAAACAAGTGGTAATCAAACATGTTCATGTCAAGGACCCCCCCAGTGTTATTTGTCTGAGGATGGACCCCCATCTGAAAATATGCTGTGCCAGGGGGACCCCCATGTACAAGATTTGTTTAAGGTTTGGGACCCAAATTTAAACAAGCCAGCGAGCTTTCTTGTGGTCTTAAATTATCCTTTTAGCTGACCTTGTATAATAGCCTTGCATAGCCAGACTAATCTGCCATTGCAAAGAAAAAATTGCCCTCAGCTTGGAATTTCCACGTACGCAGTACGCAGTGCATATTGTCCTGTATCTTTTCCTATGCAAACTCCGAATAAAATATTCAATCAATCAATCAATCAATCAATCAATTAATCAAAAATATTTCACAATTTATTTCAAGATTATTATTATTTTTTCAATATTTTGAAAATATCTGATGTATTATTTTGGGCTTATTTTCATACCCATACCCAGCCGCTTGTTTCTTTCACAGAATTTGGCAACCCTTAGATGTATGGCGTCCGAGAGTGGCCAAACAACATGACAGCTCCCACTGCGTGTATTCATGAAGGGCTCTACGCTCTGTTTCAGACGTACTGCTCACTGGACGGGAGGCTGCTCCGTGTTTTCACTATAAAGTGACGTAAATGTCATGTTTTACAATCGCGGAAGTAACGTTGTAGACTGTTTGGGTGATGGAGCTGTAATAGCCCGAGCATCAACAGTGGTTTAAGTCTACAATACAACATATTTAACACAGTGCGTTGTGTGAATAAAGACCTGGTATATTATCTACTCGAGTCATGGAGGACGATGCACCTGTCATCTATGGACTGGAGTTTCAGGCACGTATATTATTCCCTGTTCATTTAATTACTGTGACCTCATAAAGTACTGTAGCACTATTCTATTCTATTCTATTCTATTCTATTCTATTCTATCCTACTCTACTCTACTCTGTTCTGTTGTATTCTGTTTTGTTGTGTACTATTCTGTTCTATTGTATTGTGTTGTGTGTTGTATTGTGTTCTGTCCTGTTATACTCTATTCCAGGGGTCTTCAACAGGGGGTCCAGGCATAGAGTTATATGGGCCCAGGCCCCTAGGGGGTCCTCAGAGTTACTACAGGGGGGCCGCCAAATCTTTGTGATAGGATTATTCTTTTAAATTTGACAACTTGAACCCTTGCATCCCTATTCTGAGGAGCACTTTAGCCAAAAATAGCAGATCTGAGGCGTTGAGAGCTTGTAGATTGGCTGTTTTTGGCAAATAGGTTTGGTGTAGAGGTAAAAAAAAGAGCAGACCAAGTACAGAGTGAAAGGTGAAGTTAACTAAAAACATGAATCCAACATAGAGTGATGACAGTGCTGTCAAACAAGTCTATGAATCTATCTATGAAATCGATGAAAATCTGCATCTCACATTTATACAATATGTAGAGGGGGTCCCTGCTTTATCTCTCTCTCAGCTAAGGGGTCCCTGGCCTGAAAACGTTGGAAGACCCCTGCTCTATTGTTTCTATTCTATCGTATTCTATTGTTTCTATTCTATTCTAGTATTCTATACTATATTTTATTCTGTTCTTCAGCCCAAAAGATTACGTTAGATAATTGACACCGGGTGAAAAATGGGTTACAAAATCGTGGGATAACAAAAGAGGAAACAAATGTAAGCAACGTGTGCCCTCTCAATCTATACACTGTACCTGTTATTAATTAAACATTAACTGCAATATGGAACCATAGCCTATACTGTATGTATTCACGTTCTAACCATTCTGCAGGCACGAGCCCTCACTGCCCAGTCAGCTGAAACCGATGCCATTCGCTTCCTTGTGGGCACACAGTCGCTGAAGTTTGACAACCAGGTGAGTTGAGAAATGTAAATGTGCCTAGTGGAAGTACAGGAAGGAAGCACCGCCCAAGGAAGTTATGTTGATGACGCTTTGCGGATCTTTACGTTCCGGCATGAAAACCGCATTGAAGTTGTTATTGGTTGAAAAAGACAGATTACCGGGGAAGTCCTGGAATCAATGGAATCAATACATACATTTTCTCCCTGTAAGATGGAAAAGAAATTGTAGTATGCATGCATACTACATACATATAGATGTGCCAAATCTTCAGGCTTTACTGCTTTTTTCCTGAAAATGTCCTGCAAATGCACTATTTTAACTGAAACCCACAAATGGCAAGAAACCACTCCATTCCCATTGAAAAGCAGAATTCACCTCATAGGTAGGTCATAAAAATTAGCCAAAATAGCTGATCTACAAGCTCAATGTTTTGCCAATCCACTGGAAATCTACTGTCTGGCCAATGGCAGGACGTTTTGAAATGGCACATCTGTACAACCAGGATTTTTCTTGTAATTGGCTAATGTAGATCTCATTTTGCTGAACAGGCAGCTTGGGTCTGACTGGCTAGATGTAGTTTGGCTCCACAGTCTTGCGGTGGGTCTGAGATTATTCATTAAAAAACATCACACCTGTGCTGCGGTGCTCACGTCGAATGGTATCAAACACGACACATGTGCATATCTCCCTGTATGGGCCGTTCTGTCTGTGCACAGATCTCTGATCCGTGCTCATACACACACAGTGAAATATAGGAGCGGTTTGCACCGCTCAAAAACATGACGATTCGAAAATATGATGCTGATCTGCCCAGCAGTTTGTAAGATTTAATCATTAAATAATCAATAATTATATTATGAATGCAGCATGCACACACCTAGGGGTGCAATAGTTAATGCAACTAATCATCAATTATAGTAACAATAGATTTTAATACAAAAAAAAATAGCTGTTTGCATATTTTGCATCCATCAATTACTATTCGATTAATCTGAAAAGTAATTGATAGAATAATCACAACATGACTGTTTGTGAGACCGGGCTGCTGTCGTACTTAAGGTAATTCCATACCAACATACAAGATCGCTTTCTGGTGTGGGAGTCTGAAACTTGAGTGTACGTACAACGAGTCCTGTGTGTGTGTGTGTGTGTGTGTGTGTGTGTGTGTGTGTGTGTGTGTGTGTGTGTGTGTGGGTTTGCGTGTGTGTGTGTGTGTGTGTGTGTGTGTGTGTGTGTGTGTGTGTGTGTGTGTGTGTGTGTGTGTGTGTGTGTGTGTGTGTGTGTGTGTGTGTGTGTGTGTGTGTGTGTGTGTGTGTGTGTGTGTGTGTGTGTGTGTGTGTGTGTGTGCGCGCGTGCGAGCGAGTGTGTGTGTGTAACCACTGCCTTAACGAACAATCCATTGTTCATAGAGAAAAGTGGACATGAAACCAAACACCCAGTATTGAGTGTGGAGTTTTGGACCACAGGGGCTCCAGTAGGAAAATACATAGAACAAGCACACCTGAAATAATATTTTGTGGAGGGTCACCATGTCCTTGTTTAAGAAGGTTTTTTATTAAAGGATAGGTTATTCTATTTTAAGTTGAACTGATGTTGCCAAAAACTACATGAATAGACTCAGTGGATTGCAAATTAGTGGCAGGGGAAAAGGGTGTGAACTCGATCCCATGAGAAGTCTCAGCAGAATGGACTTATTGACTTCTAAACCTTGTAAAAATGTTACATTTTAGATTTTAGAAATCAATAGCTTCATCTCTTCTTCTACTGCTGGTATAAACACACAACCGTCTTTAAAGTAGGACTGTCATCTAAAGGGGCACTGTCACTTTGAAAAGTAATCTTAAAATATTAGTTAATGTGTTTATGATGTAATTGTGAGAATGCGCAATTATAAGCCAATCAAATTAATTGACTGTACTTAGACTACTTACTACTTACTACTTAGATATATACTGGTCAGCTGTTGGGGGGCAAGGGGCAGATTACACTGAGTTTCAGACTACTTCAGACCGTTTTCAGAGAGACCACGTGACCTACTGTATCATACTATTATAATTTCGGGTCGTGTCAGCACTCAGCAGTCCTTTAAGTTAAAGCCATACTGTGTAAGATGCCCAACTAGTGGTCATTAGCCCTATAGCAAACCGCGGTCGCGTCCGCGTCTTTCGGACGTTTTTCGTACCTTCAGACCCCCGCGTCTGCCTCCACCTCGCTGAGATCTATCTTTTAAGGGGTCCCTTGTTCCTGTGCGTTCAGTAATTCCAGAGATACGGACTCCTTCACCCTGCCTGGTAGGCGAAATTACCTAGAGAAGGGATGGTACAAACGGGCGACAACAAATATGGCTGCCATAGCGACCCCACTTCAAGATGCGCTGTGATTGGCCGGCAGTTGTATAACCCTCGCTGTGATTGGCCGGTAGTGTGATGACGCAATTTTGGCGCGAGATCCGGTCCACGGCAAGGATCTCAGTTTACATACAGAGAAGGCTTTACAGGCTGAAATTCACGGCGCGGATCTTCTAAAACTTTTGTGATTTAATAGTTAGGAGAATTTTAAGATTTGTTTTATAAAAAAAGTTACATAGTACAACTTTAACCAAAGAAAATAATTATTCTGCATGCCATTGTTGAAACTGATGTTTTATGATAAACTGAGTATTTTTCACTAAAGTGTGTTTGTTTGCAAGTTAGTGGGGCTCTAAGGGTGGCTATAGTGATGAAGATGAGCACATTCCACATGCCTTACCGAAGGCCATAAAGGAGTGTGGATCACTAGCATCCTTTAAAATTGCCCTGAAAAACCACTTACAGGCAGCAGCTGTTCGCAACTGGTAAAAACCTAGCCCAACCCTACCCTACCCTCCCCTGCCCCTTCCTCGTATATACTTACTGTTTGTTTAGACTTAATGTTTTCCTTTTTTTCCCCTTTTCTTTACATATCTACTGCATAGTACTGTGTTCTATTTGTCTGTCATTCAATGTTATATGAGATACTTAAATGGTTTCCTGTTGAAATAAGCTTCGTCTTTTCATGGATCTCCTTTTAGTAGACCTTGTACCAGTGAACTGTACCGTCATGAAACTGTACATTTTCCTATGAAAACTTCTAATAAAGCCTTCAATCAATCAATCAATCAATTAGTTCATACTGGAAACCTATAATAGAACCCTTTGAAAGCTCTCCTTGAAAACAATGATTGAATCTGTAGCTTTCATCTTCCCAAATGGCCTTTTCAGCGTCACATTCAAACATATTAAAAATAAAACACTGGCAAAAGATATCTGTCTTATTTGGATATCAATGCATATTGCATTTTTAAGTACTGTAAATATCGTCCGATATCGATATGATGACCAATATATCGAGCATCCATAGTACAGTCCTTAACTCTGAGAGTGGACACATGGAACCAAATGGTCTGTTTGGTTCCATTTGTACACTCTCTGAGTCCACAAATGGATAAATGAACACTGACGATTTTACTGTGTATGAGCCATTATACCTGAAACACTCCATGCATGTAAAGACAGTTGGCGTTAACTCCCCGACCCATAGCGTAGCACTCAGACCTCGCCTCCACGCACTAAACACAATCAACAGAAGTGGCGACATTTATAGCTCATCGACTCGACAAACAAGCAAAACTTTCACCATAAGACGTCTCGGAACACATTCAACTTTTCTTTTTCATTAGCTGGAGATCTATTCTACGCAGTCCCCTCCTATTGGAATGCAGTTCAGGGCCCGCGGCGCGGTAAAACACTGAGGGCCTCAAGGCTTTGATCAGACAATTAATGGCCGTTCCCCTCCCGTTGACTGCGACACTTACAGCACCTCTGGGGGACCGTTAACGGCGATGCACCGGACAATAACTCCGGCGAGGCACTTCTTTTTACAGGCAGGAGGACAAGGGGATGAGGTGTTGGTGGTTGGCGAGGGTGGGAGGGACGGAGGAAGGGAGGGTAGAAGAGGAGGGGAGCATTGGAGCGCAAGCATCCTTCAGCCTCTTCAAAGTCAGCGAGGCAGCCATTAACCTTGGGTTGGACCACATCGAGCAAAAAATTATTAGGCAAAGTTATAATTTTATGGCGGTGGGGGAGCCGTACAAATAAATTCCGGGGGCCGGCGGGACAGGGTAATTGGAGGGAAAGAAGAGGAGGACCCCGGTAATAGGGTCCCGGCGACTGAACCCCAGGTGTTGAGGGTAAGAAGAGAAGTTCCCAGCCCTCCTCCTCCCTCGAGGTGATTTATCCCTCATTCTTTCTAGGCCCGGGGAGTGACTCATAGCCTTCAGCCACTTGGGCAGCCAGCCCAGTGCTTTTAATTATGTTCTGAAGGAGGGAGGAATTGAAGTGCATGAAGAGGGGAGAGGGAGAGAGAGAGAGAGAGAAGGTGAGGGAGACAGAAGGGGTTGAGGGAGGGATAAAAACGAGCTGGCTCGTGTCCCCCCACTTCTGGGGCCTCTCGGTTAAAGCTCTTTAGCCCGTGCAGATGACAGTAAGCGGGGCGGAGGAGTCGAAGAGCGGGCGAGAAAGGTGCCAAGCGCCGGGTGCTTTATCTCGTTAGTAGCCTTAAATGCCACGGTGGCGCGCCCGGGCCCACCGATCTGTCATTCCCAGCTATTGGTCTCTGAGGGATTTGAGAGGTGCTCGACGAGTTAAGAGAGACATTTCCCCCCTGCATTATGCTTAATGGGAGGTGGAGAGGCCAGGAGGCTTATGGATACAGCACAAGCTATCAAGGCGGGCCGGTCGGGGGGTGGGGGGCTGAAATGCCAATCGGAAAGACGTTTTTCACGCTGCGAGACCAAGCGGCGCTGAACAGTACAAGTGCTGGCCCGGCAAATGCATGCGCAGTGTAGTTACTGGGGGCACGCACAGCACAAGGATAATGGGCATCACCGATGGAAAGGTTTGACTGGATCTCAGCATCCACTGTGAGAGCGTGTGTTTGAATAACCTTTTCAAAAGCTGAATAATAATTTCCATAAGCCTGCAAAGAGAAAATTACATAAACACCAATGAATCAAGCGGACGCTGTCGGGTAGAAACCTTGTATCTCCATATTTCCTTGTTTAACTTTTTCAGAAATGAATGCCCTATTTTGTACTTCATGACGGCGTCACGCAAACATAGCAAAAATAGCAAAAATAGGCAATCCTCAAGCTCACAGCTTACAGATCTGATATTTTCACAATACATTTGAAAACATTATTTGTGAAAATATTTCCCTATAATGACGTGACCGAAATAACGATGCCAGGCTGAAAGTGGTCGAAAGTCAAGTCTGTGGGTTTTATAAATATCGAACCAATGAAACGTAACAAGAGCTTGTGACTACATAACAACTTCACTGGATCCATAGGAACACTGTTTCTTTATTCCCACATTCCCCAAAAGTAACGGGTTTTGGACATACAAGTAGGGCTGTCTCGATTATGACATTTTACATGACAATTAATTGTCACTCAAATAACTGCGATTAACGATTTAATTGTGTTTTTGAGGTTGACAATTACATTATCTGTTTGGCTTTTAGGCTTTGAAGTTGCACATGGCAATTATGACACATAACTTAAAAGAGTAAGTAGTTTACCCCCAAAATTACTTCAATAATATGTTTTTGTATTTTTCACTTTCTTAAGACAAAAAAAATATTTTCATAAATTTACCCCTTTGATTCCGGATGGGGACCCAAATGCATTTGGGTCGGAATCAATGGGGGTAAATTTATTATGATGAAATTATAGTCTTAGGAATGCGAGGAAGCAAAAGATTATTATTATTGTTGAACTCAAGTCTCCATGGCATGAGTAATGAATAGAAAAAAAGTCATTTTGGGGGTGAACTACTCTTTAAATATACAAAGAAATTACCGACATATTTGACAACTAAAGAACTAGGGGAAATAGCCGATCTACAAGCTCACAACGCATCGCCACGCGTTGTGAGCTTGTAGATCTGCTATTTCCACTACTTTTTTTCAAAGTGTTTGAAACTATATTAACATTTCTCAACATGGAAACGATTGTGGCGATTATGCAAAATAATTGCGATTACCTCAAATAATTGCGATTAGACGACTATGTAATCGTTGTGACAGCCCTACAACATACAAGGTTTCTGCCCGACGGCGGCGACGTGATAAATATACATGTAGAAACCCCTACTACAACTGATCAATGCAGAGGGGTCAGGCTCACCTGGCTGTGAAAAATAAGACTTTCGATTTGATTCTCTCGGGTTCTTCTCAGATCGTACTCTTTGTGACAGAGCGAGGGGTATACGTGTGAGGAATAATATTAAGCTATCGACAATGCATACGAAATTGCACAGATCTCCGTATTGGACTCGCTAGACTTGGAATGGAAGCGAACGTGCCGCCTAGTGCCAGACCATTTTCACACCCGACGGTCTGCCAGAAAAGGAGGCTGGTTTTCTTACAATGCAGATCTCTTTCTCTCTCGTTTTCTCTCTCTGAAAGAGCTAATTATTTCCCCAACCATTTAGAGCCAACTGTTTCTGTCATCAGTCTCTATAATGACCTCTGCAAGACGCACGCACGCACGCACGCACACGCATACACACACCCACACACAGAACAGATACACTCACGCCAGTCTGCTTCAAATTAGGATGGATTGGAAACAGTCCAATTGCTCGTGTTTGGGAGCAAGATTAGGTCTGTCCCCACTGAGCCACACCTGTGGTCCCAAAGCCTTGTGTCTAGAAGACATGCGCACACGCAAGCACACACACACGCGCGCACACACACATACAGAATGTACACAGCAAGGAACAACACAGATATGAGACATTCAAATAATTTAGAATATATTTGAATAATAATGCTGCCGTTAACCCATTACCAGCCAAATTTAAATATGAATGTGCGCTTATAACGCCAGGAAATAGCTATATTTTATCATCATGATTACACCATTTTCAAAGGCAGGATGATATACCATACCACAAAATGACCACTAGAGCGAGCCATCGTAACACTAAAACGATAGACTGTACAAGCCCCCATGTTAAAACCAAGATTCACAAGATTCAAGGATGGGACGATGACATCGCTCCCCATTTACATTGAATGGGAGACCCGCGGGCCGCCATCTGAGCTCAATACTGTTCAATTCGTGCTTGATCGTCTAAAACCACCATCGGTATGGGCACCGGAACGTATACAGATGCCACACAGAAAGTTTCCGAATCAAAATCCGACCTAGTGAAGCTGCGTAATGGTCGGATGGTTTGCATTGAGCCTAGCAGAGGCTAATATAAACAGGAAGACCTGGTTTAAAGGTGACGTCATAATCGTATCCTTTTTTTCCCACGGTTCACGTGTTGATACCATCCGAAGCTAAGCTAACCATTTCGCTCCGTCTATTAACCCAAATAAAAGCTTAAACAATGCTTTTATATAAAAGTCGATTAAAGTCGCTTGGCAGGGAAGTCCATAGTGACATTGTCGACCTAAAAGTCGACCGGCGCTGATCTTGTTAAGATCTAAGGGATAGAAACCTTAATAAAATTCAGATAATAAATAAAATATCAACAATATTCTCAGCCTTTGGGAGGCCATTCCAGCAGCTCGTACCATGGTGTTGAAATGTCGCTTGACCATATCGTTGTTGTTGGGCAGAAACCTCTTATGTCCATATTTTAACTATTGTGTTTTTTTGTAAATTAACACCCTGCTTGATCATACAGCATCGCACAAAAACATGAAAAAAGTGCAGATCCGCAAGCACCGAGCTGCTACTTTTGCTATTTTTGAATTTGAATCCGAAAAAATTACAGATTCCACCTGACAGAAACCATGTATTTTTGTTCTAGTTTTTTTTGCATAATTAAAAACGAACCTCCCAAAGGACCAGAGGGATCTAGCTGGTTCATATCTTCAAAATCAAATCTGACAAATGAGTTGGGTGCAAGGCCGTTAAGAGATGTATAAACCGTTGAGAGGACCTTGAATTAAATCCTAAAACTAGCAGTGTGCAATGTGAGCTTTCTTTCTGGTTTTGGTCAGTATGCGAGCAGAAGTTTGTATTAATTGTAACTGACCAATAATAGTGTTTTGGTGGTAGACCCGATATATATATATATATATATATTGTTTTTCCCTTCTTTTCTTGCTTTATGCCAAAGATTGTAATTTTGTCACCAGTCACGTAGCACCAAGTTATAGTACTTCAGTTTTGCCCTGGTTAAGTTGTAAAACAGTTCTGAGCCATCAATGCATATAAACATACACCTAAAAAGTGCCATCAATTGGCTTTGTGTCATCAGAAGAAACATTGCAGTATTAGAGTGTCTGCATCCAGACAATCACAATCACAGTTAATACAGTACTATTGGAGCGCAGGTCTCCGCCAGGCCGGGTTGTCTACCCAGGGCCCGCAAATTTTGGAATGCAGTTATAGACAAGTAGAGTTTCAGGCCGCTACGTGGCCCTCATACCTATACAGTATGTTGCACCGCCGATTTGTCCAGACTACCCAGAACTCCCTCGAGTCCTTGCTACTGCGCACACCAAGTTTGAAGTCGGTAGGTCCCATATGCTGTATGCACATGACCATATATGGCCATACCATATCTGTGGCTTTTGTCAACCAGATCTCCATACATAATAATATTATAATTAAGCGTATCAGGTTTGTATGGTTATATCTGAGTCATAGTGACATGCGTATGGGCATATTAGGTTTGTCAGTGACAGTGACATAGCCGTAGTCCTGCCTATATATGGACGTATCAGGCTTGTTTATGGTTATGTCTCCGTCAGAGTGACATTGCCGTGGTCCTGCCTATACGGTATATGGACGTATCAGGCTTGTTTATGGTTATGTCTCCATCAGAGTGACTTAGCCGTGGTCCTGCCTATATATGGGCGTATGAGGTTTGTTTATGGTTATCTCTGAGTCATAGTGAGGTGGCCGTGGTCCTGCCTCTATATGGGCATATGAGGTTTGTTTATGGTTATCTCTGAGTCATAGTGACGTGGCCGTGGTCCTGCCTATATATGGGCGTATGAGGTTTGTTTATGGTTATCTCTGAGTCATAGTGACGTGGCCATGGTCCTGACTATATATGGGCGTATGAGGTTTGTTCATGGTTATGGAAGTCTGACATCACTGCCGCTAGAGGGCGCTGTCCCCCAGTTTCCCATTGTTATCTTTTGAAAATTACATTTTAGCCTTTGCATGAGCCTGCAAGGTGCATGTTTACGGTACACGCTTCCATCCATATTCTGGCTAATCTGGGCGTATCCAAAAACGTAGCCTCATATTTTCATTTCACACTCGAGAGACGAGGAGCTTAGTGTTTGGGGGTTATTTTTGAACCAAGATTCTTGAGTATCCCAAATTGTAATGCGATATTGCTGTGCATGTGCATGTGCATGTGCAAGTAAATCTATATACTCTGTGTGTGTGTGTGTGTGTGTGTGTGTGTGTGTGTGTGTGTGTGTGCGTGTGCGTGTGTGTGTGTGATAGAGATATCTTTTTGTATTCGGGCTAAATTAGTATAGGCTTTCATAGGCTTTATGCGGTATGATCAGTTATTCTAAAACAACACTCCCAAGTCCTGAGAGGCTCAGTGTTATAGACAGAAGTGTGGAGGTTGCATTTAGTGGGCTTCTAGTACACGTGCAATGTTTGATGGAGAGATTGGACTCACTTCTATATAAATATATATATTTAATGCCTCCTGATTTTAATCTGCAGTATATCTGCACTGGACTGGGGGGGGGGTGGAGTATTTATCCCCTTCTGTATGGAAGGTGTTCTTTGTAATGCTACTACTTGTGAAAACAAGGCATTGCATTGTGGGTTTTCCTAGTTTAGAGGCCATGAAGGGAGCTGATAGGTCCTTCTTGATGTCAATCAATGAAGTCGTCACCTTCATTCAAATGACAGATGCCAATATGTCATATGGTCTACTTGCACAGCCTTTGTGATCTGGCAGATCTACCTTTTGGGGACCCCTGCTACAGTATATACTTTGTTGAGTATAGAGCCCCCAGGGCTCTATACTTGGTTTGCTCCTTTTTTTTCCTTCTCCCCTAGGGGCCTATGCGAGTATGCATGTCCCACTTCTTCTTTATTCCCTCTACCCCAAAATCAAAATAGCTTATCTACAAGCTCACAATGTGTTGCAGCGTGAGGCATTGTGATCTGCTTTTTTTTCCACCAATGTTCGACTATATTATAACATGATCAGAATAGGGACAGTGGAGTTAAAGTGGTTCAAGTGTTAATCAAAGCACATGTCTTTTAGTAAATCGCATAGAAATATCTCCGCTGTTTTATGACGACCAAGCAGCATAATCTCATTCTATACACTTTACCCGTGCTTGTGCATCTGCTCTTTTAGATTTTTGGAGCTGTGTGAAGCACAGGCTCCCTATACGTGGCTGTGTGGGTCTGTCTGTGTGTGTGTGTGTGTGTGTGTGTGTGTGTGTGTGTCTGTCTGTGTGTATGTAGCCTGAACTTCCTAAACTTCGGCACGCCACTAGTCCCACAGTTTTGCCACCACACACTCGCGCCATATGTCAAATCGACCGGCTTACTCGGGAATCGTGGGCTATTACTTTTCTAAGAGAAAGGTTCTATAGTTTAATTGATATTAATTTATTAGTGAATTAATTTTCCCCATTGACTTATAATGGGAATCGCAAAAACTCACATTCAATTATTTGTCTCTCGCAAACCATAGGGGCTAGAGTTTCAAGACTTGGAGAGGAGGTTCATAATGATTTCAAGGATTAAATAAAAAATAATTGTGTCATTTGGCCGCATGGTGGCGCCATAACACCCCACTTTACGTTTTGGCCTGTAACTCTTGAACCGTAGGTCGGAAAATTAAAAATATTTTTTCCCTGGATTCCTTGGGTCATGACGCATCTCCCCATATAGGCCACGCCCATTTGCGCCATGATAGATTTTCCGCCATCTTGAATTTTCTCCAAAACACACTTTTTGCTCCTTTTCCTACATATTTTCTTCAAATGTCACAAAAATCGGTACACATGATCCACACACACACACACACACACACACACACACACACACACACACACACACACACACACACACACACACACACACACACACACACACAGCTCCACTTCACACGGGTGTGATTTTTTCTTTTAAAAAGTCTCATATTTGAAGCTGTTTTATGGTGTGCCGACCAGATGCCCTGTACTGGTGGTTAAAACTAGCAAGCAGCACAATCTTGGTCTCAAATCCAAACTGTCATTCATTCACCACACAACCCTCGCTGTCCTGTTTATTGTCACTGCTCTGTCCCGCTAATAAAGCTTTAACAAAAGCAATAAAACTAACAAAGAATGTCTTGGGCCTAGAATTATTGAATGCTTTAACCAGTGAAAAATAGCATTTCTACAAGCTCACAGCGCGGCACCGCTTGTAGAAATGCTATTTTTGAAAAATCGTGAAAATTAGAATTTTGACCCGATTCTATAAGGGTCTTTTGAATCCTTCTAAGGTTTTTTTGAAAAATCTATGTTTCTGTGCCAGCAATCTGGCCAGCCATCGTCAAAGAAAAGGTCCTTTTCACTTAACTGGAGCTCAGTTAGTCTGTTCTTGAGAGACTACTATATCAGTGGTGCTCAAACTTTTTCAGGTGAAGGACCCCCAAAATGATATGTATTTGGCCACGGACCCCCATCTCAAAATATTTTGTTCCAGGGACCCCCCCAGAAGCAAAATTTGAGTTTTGAAAATACATATATTCAAAGATTTGCACACATTTTCACAACTTTTTCAAAAATGGCAGATCTACTAGCTCGCAGTGCCGCGCTGTGAGCTTGTATATCTGCTATTTTTCACTGGTTAAAGCATTCAATAATTCTTAATGGCTTAAAATAAAATAAAATAATGCCATCTTGTTCACATGAAGGCTATCAGATCAAACCTCTTCTCTTTTTGGCATTCAAGTCACATGGTTCTCCGAGAGGGACAATTAGACAAAAAAAAAAAAAAAGATGGAATGAGCTTTATCGACACCCCCCTCCTCTCTCTGCGCTTCCTCCCCCCCAGCTTTGTCACATCCAGAACGCCTGTGAATCAAGCGTGACTTCTAAAGTGTCTTAATCGTCGCTTTGAAGACCCAAAAAAATCAAGACGAAAACTCTGTGTATGAAGTTGGGGGGAGGAGGGGGAAGATAAAACAAGAAAAAACCCTAAAATAATAGCAGTAAAAAGTGATGCCTGCGTTTGAACTCTTGCTGCTTGCTGTCACATTCAAAGAGGAGGAACCTTTTTTTCTTCCTCTGTCGGAGCGGGGCGGGAGAGACGACCGGGAGCTTTGAACTGTGGCGGGGCGCGTTGGTGAGAGATGAGAGGGGGTGTGTGTGTGTGTGTGTGTGTGTGTGTGTGTGTGTGTTTGTGTGTGTGTGTGTGTGTGTGTGTGTGTGTGTGTGTGTGTGTGTGTGTGTGTGTGTGTGTGTGTGTGTGTGTGTGTGTGTGTGTGTGTGTGTGTGTGTGTGTGTGTGTGTGTGTGTGTGTGTGTGTGCGTGTGTCTGTGTGTAAACGCAGCCTTACACTTACAAGCATCTCAAACACTTTTATCCATTTATATACGTTGCCCATTCAAAAATAGCAGATCTACAAGCTCGCAGTGTGGCACGAATGTACTGTACATCTGCTATTTTTGACTCTCTTTTGTCTCAAAGTCTCAGATATTATGGTGTTTTTTTTTTTTCGCCTCTCATCCTACAACTTACAATTTACAATTTAGGCATTTAGCAGACGCTCTTAATCCAGAGCGATTTACAATAACCAAGGTAATACAGTACATCAATACATCAACATCAATACATCAAATGCATAGAAATAGTAATCTAAGAAAAAGAACGTAGGTAGACCAAGCACCTATTCACTAAAAGCTTTACATAAAAACGTTACATAAAAACCTAAAAAATGCTATCTACTGTAACTTACATGTGCATAGTCCTGTGTTCTATCCGTCTGTAATTCAATGTTATATGAGATACTTCAATGGTTTCCTGTGGAAATAGGCCAAGTGCTTTTCTAGGATCTCCTTTTAGTAGACCTTGTACCAGTGAAGTGTACCGTCATGAAACTGTACCTTTTCCTGTGCAAACTTCTAATAAAGTCTCATCAATCGATCAATGTATGGTCATTGAGGATAGGCAAGTGCTACGGTATAAGTGCTATGGGTTAAAGGACAACTCCGCCCTAAATGACTTCTAGGCTCATTTTCCTACTTATATTCATCCCAAAATACTGTCCATGGGGTCTAATAAGCAGAAATGCGCCTGTTGTTCAGTTTCCCCAGCAGAACACAGCTGCTGTCATAACATAGAGTGGAGCCTATAAGCCTATCGCTTTTACACTATTTGTTGTGTTCAAAAGTGATTTTCTTTTTTCCTATGTGTTACTAGTTGTCATTACAAACACATCCATGCCTTGGTTTTCCCACACAAGCCACCACAATCTCATAAATAATGTTTTGGGGTGAGCATTCGGCACAAGTGCCAATCAAAGTGACTGCACTGGCCAATCACAGGGCATCTTTTCCGGGACTTGGCAAAACACATAAAAGCATAAGATCTGTTTAGCAGAGTGTGATGGCGTGTGTGGGACAACGATGACATGGATGTGTTTGTAATTACAACTAGTACCACATTCATGAAAAATAAAAACACTTTTGACCACAACAAATAGTGTAAAAGCGATAGGCTTATAGGCTCCACTCTATGCTATGAGAGCTGCTGGGTTCTGCTGGGGAAACTGGACAACAGGGGAATTTCTGCCTAATAGACCGCATGGACAGTCTTTTTGGATCAATATAAGTAGGAAAATGAGCCTAGAAGTGATTTAGGGCGGAGTTGTCCTTTAAGGTGTAGTCTGAAGAGGTGAGTCTTCTTCAGACCACGTGCAGAAGCTAGGGAGTGAGTGTGTGCTGTTCTAAGTGCGATCCTCACTGAATATAACCCCCCCCATCCACCATCCCCCATCTCTCTTTCTCTCTCTCTCCCCCCAGATCCACATCATAGACTTTGATGATGAGAATAACATCATTAATAAGAGCGTCCTGCTGCACCCGGCCGGGGAGATCTGGCACATCGGGGCCAGTCCTGCCGATAAGGCCGTGCTCACCACCTGCTACAACAAGAGTGAGTCTCCCCTCTCTCTCTCATTCCTATTGATCTGTATCCATAGATACCTTTATCAAGCCATTAACACCGGGAACGCATTATTACATCAACCATTGTTTTATGCTTTAACTATTGAAAAATCGTGAATGTCTTCTAAATCCTTCTAGGGTTTTAGAAAAACATGTGTTTCTATATCAGTGGTCCTCAAACTTTTGTTGTATGTTGTATCAGGGACCCCCCAGAAGCAAATATTTGAGTTACAAATAAAATAGAAAAAAAAAGTATTCAAAGATTCTCACACATTTTCAAAAATAGCAGATCTACAAGCTCATCTACAAGCTTATAGATCTATCAATATCTACTGTATAAGGCCTGCCTGAGGCTGATTCTACAAAATGTCTTCTAAATCCTAATTGTTTTCTGAAACGTTTCTATGTCGGTGGTTCTCAAACGTATTTTCATGTAAAGGGCCCCCACCAGGATGATATTTATTTGACCATGGACCCCCATCTCAGGTGTAGAAGGTGTAGGAGTAGGATATGGAGGGAGCCGCTCAAGTAGTAGGCTGGAATCAGACAAATCCGCCGGTGCAAAACAATTTTGCCCTTTGCGGATTTGGATCTCCGCTCAATTGTGAATCCATTTCCTCACCTCAAAGAGTTGGTTGACCAATGAGGGGAGGGCCCAGTATTAGTCTGGTCTAACCAATTGTGTCCAGAGAAAATGTTTTAATCCGCCCCTTGGAAAAAAAACACTTCCATATAGAAGTAGCAGACTCATGCAGTGATATAGTCTGGATACGCGAGGCTACTCCAGTGGAGGCTCCCTGGCAATGGGGAATTGAGATTTGGGACAACGGCGAGAGAGTGTGTGTGAGAACTGAGAACATTATGATGAGGCTGGCTGCATGCCAAAGTTCTCCACCAGAGGGTGCTCAAAACACATTCACACCACCTAGGGTTAAGATCACATAGCTTTTATTTATTCATTCATTTGTTGATAATTAATTTAATGTTGTGCAACTCTCAGTGAGTAATTGGTATTCACTTTGTTTAAATTGACTTTATTTATTCTTTCCCTCCGTTTCGTTCCTTTTCCGCTCGTTAATGCACAAACGACTCCCTGTCCGTCTGTGTGTGGATCCGTCCGTCCGTCCGTCCGTCTGTGTCAAGCCTTTTCTCTGGTCTAATTACCACGCGTAATTGGTGGAGAATGTCAGACGTGCTGTTTGAAGCGGGTCTTTAACAGGTGATCGATAGCCAGTCCTCCTGTGCTGGTACAGCATTATAGCGGCCCGTGTTCGCAGTCATGTCTCAGACCGCTGATAGAATCAATACTAATGTCCGGACATGATGACCCACATGAGGGATAGCAGAGAGAGAGAGAGAGAGCAGATGAGAGAGAGAGAGAGAGAGAGAGAGACTGGCTATCAGAGTGGAGAAGGAGGTGGTCCCCTTCAAGCTAACTTTGCACGCACCACATTCCAGGTGTTTTTCTAACCACTGGCACTTAAACCCTAGTCCAGGGGTCTTCAACGTTTACAGGCCAAGGACCCCTTAGTTGAGAGAGAGAGATGAAGCAGGGACCCCCACAACCTTTTCATAGATTCCATATAAATGGTAAATGGTGCATTTATATAGCGCTTTTATCCAAGGCGCTTTACATAGATTGTGCATTACATTCACCCATTCACGCACACATTCATACACCGGTGGCGGAGGAAACCATGCAAGGCACCAACCTACTCTCCGGGAGCAATTAGGGGTTCAGAGTCTTGCTCAAGGACTCTTCGACATTAACTCAGTGGGAGCCCGGATTCGAACTGGGAGCCCTTCGGGAACCCTTTGTGCTCTAATAACGGTTTCTCTACCCCTGAGCTATCTTTAGTATCGTCAGTATCCTCACAAAGTCTCGCAGCGCGAGGCGCTGTGAGCTTGTAGATCGGCTATTTTTGGCTACAGTTCTCAGAATATGGACGTTAGGTTTCAAGTTGTTAATATAAAATGGATTGGGAAATTTGGAGGACCCCCTGTAGTAACTCTGAGGACCCCCGCCCTAGGGGTCCCGGAACCCCTGTTGAAGACCCCTGCCCTAGTCTAGACTTAGTAAACTGGACCAGAATTGTAATACCAACACCACATCCTGCGGGGGCGTCACCCAGCTGAGTCCTGCCCACAGAGGAGCGCAGAGGGGGGAGCAGTTAGGTTAGGTCAAGTGTGTCTTGCTCAGGGACACGTTGACACATTGCTAAAGGTTGGAATCGTACCAGGGACCTCTGGGACCTCTGCAGTCCCAGGCGGGCACTCCATGGCCGCCTGACTTTTTGTGAACTTCTAGAGTTAACTTACCAGTAAGACGTCTCAGGGCGACATGCAACCTCGCCTTAAAGGGCGAGGTTGCGCCAATCCTTGGCCATCTGGCCAGTGATGTACAGTATATTGGACCAGTTACCCATATATGGAGACCCCTGGTACCCATATATGGAGATCCACGTACTGTACACGGAGATATGCTTTGAGAGCCCAAACATGCATTATTTGTTATGTGAAAGTCCTATGATGTCTATGGTTCAAGTTTCAAGTTTATTAGTCTCCCTCAGGAGATTTTTTTCTTGGAGACAGAGCCACATCTGCATTGTACATAAAAACATTTAAGACAAAAAAGAAAAAGACAAATTACAAAAAACAAAACTATGACATCTGACATCACAACCTGACGGTCGCTTATCTCCCGATTAGGGAATCTTACTGGTATAGATACAGGGAACTTCATATATGGGCATAAAAGGGATTCTGTTAGTGTGACTGGTTCCCCTGACATCACAGTGATGTCAGAGCATGATGTCAGAGCGACAAACCCATAGAACAACAGTGTCAGGCGTGACAGAGATACATACTGTACATACATACGGACAAGCTGTGACCGTTTTCATGCGAGAGTCCAAACATGCTTACTCAGTCATTTGTTATGTGAAGGTTCTATGATGTCTATGACATCTGACATCATACCCTTTTATGCCCATACATGGAGATCCCTGTCTGAAGGACCCGCCGTTAGTGTGGTATGTGGCCGACGTGGCCTCCATATATGGGCATACCCATATGAAGTCCTGTTAGATATGGGCTTAATATTGATGACATCATGGAACTCCATATATGGGCATAAAAGCCAAGGGATTCTGTTAGTTTGACATCACAGTGAAGCCAGAGTGTGATGTCAGAGCGGCAAACCTCTGTTAAGAGTGGTTCGCCCTGACATCACAGTGATGTCAGAGCATGATGTCACAGTGATGTGTCAGGGTAACCACAGTGTCAGGCGTTATAGACAGAGATACATACGGACAAGCTGTGACCGTTCACATACTAAACTACGACCTATGGTCGCAATAATGTAAGCCATTTACCATGAGAGGGAGTGGGTTGTTGGCTGATTTACCACTGATTCAGGGTTATGGCACGAGGTGAAGCCGAGTGCCAAACAACCCTGAAACAGTGGTAAATCAGCCAACAACCCACAACCCTCGAATGGTAAATTGCTTTTCTACCACTTCTACCATATAAATGAAAGAAAACACAGTTGTAACTTGCAAAGTTATTGGAAATGTTACAACTGCAACACAACTATGCCAACTCAAGGTTGTTGACTGATTTACCACTGTTTTAAGCCAATCAGAATCCAGTATCTGAACATGTGACCACAAAAAGTGGTAGAAAGTTTATTTTATAATTGTAATAATTTATTAACGGCAATTCATTCTTATTTCGTAGCCATTGTGATGACTAGATCAGAGTGGGCACTGGGCAGTGACCTTGAAGTTGCAGAGGCGCTGCCTCCCTCACTGCAGTCACTTTGCAACGTATGTTTTATACATATTGCAATATTGTTTCCACGGTAACAGGAAGAGTGGGCACTAAGGGAAGACTGGTTGGACACTTTGAAGCAAAATTGTCTGCTTCGTCCAAAATGTAAAAAGAAAAAATATCTGGAAAATGGCCTTAAGTAATGTAAAGCAGGGGTCTTTTCAGGCCAAGGACCCCTTGGCAGAGAGAGGGATGAAGCAGGGACCCCAAAGACATATTGTATAAATGTGTGATGGAGATTCTCATCGATTTTTTATACAGTAGATAGATTCATAGACTTGTATGACACTTAACCCCTTAAAATCATAAATCGTCAATACTTAGTGAACTTGACCTTTCACTCTGTACTTGGTCTGCTCTTTTTACCTATACACCAAACCTCAACGCCTCACGCTGCGAGGAGTTGAGAGCTTGCAGATCTGCTATTTTTGGCTGAAGTTCTCCTCAGAGTATAGGGATGCGAGGGTTCAATTGTTCATTTAAAATAATTATCCTATCACACAAGGATTTGGCGGCCCCCCTGTAGTAACTCTGGGGACCCCCTAGGGGTTCCGGACCCCCTGTTGAAGACCCCTGATGTAAAGCATACATGATTAGAACAGGACTGAACTTTTGACAATTAAGGACTAATGTTAATTCAATAGATACAAATCACTACAAAAACTGACATAAATCCAATACTTTTGGGCATAAACAAGTTGAAGTGTCAATTTAAAATAATGACCGTGCATGTTCAAATCATGTACACCTTACAGTTCTCAAATATTATTATTTTTTAAAACATTTTGGTCAAAACTAGCACATTTTACATTGAGGTGCCCACTTACCCTACTGTATAACTGTTTCCTAAAAAGGCGGATCAAGCTCCGACGAAGCAATTAAAAAAAAAGACAATCTCAAAAAAGAAAAGGAAAATCTCAAAGACAGAGAGAGAGAGAGAGGGAGAAAAAGAAACATAATTAAATCTCAATTTTCATTACATTTAGCGCCAGTGAAATCATGTTAGTGGACAAAAGGGGGATGGAGGGGAGGAGAGGAGAGGGTTGATATCCAGCTAGCATCCGAGACCATTTCAAAGGGAGGGGGAGGAGGGATGGGATGATATGAAAATATCATGTCACGATTATTGTGACAAAAGAAATCGCGGTTTACGATATTATCGCGATAATCAAAATCCATTATCCTAGGGCGGAACGTTTGCCAAAAAATAGCTGATCTACAAGCTCACAACGCCGCGTTGCGACGCGTTGTGAGCTTGTAGATCGGCAATTCTTTGGCAAAGACATTTGTTAGAGAGTGAAAAAAAGACTGTATCAAGTACGTTTATTACGTATACCTTTTACCAATTATGGAGAGTATAAATGGAGTTTAAATGGTACCGGATATGCAGCTTGGCAAACAAAAGGTGAATTGATCCCAGTGCATGATGGAGGACGATATCACGATAAATGAAATCTCCACGATACGATTATCGTGAGTGTTTTTTTTTATCACGCTAAACGATAATATCGCGTATCGTCCCATCCCTGGAGGGGAGTCGCTGAGGAAAATGAGG
>NC_137827.1:42181814-42186814 GCF_963921795.1 Nannobrachium achirus | reverse complement strand
CGCGCGGCAACGCTGGAAAAATAGAACAGCTGCGTATTGGCGCGGCAGGCGAGGCGGTAGACCCGCGACTGCGCGCGTCTGACGCCGCCGGTGTGGGTTAGTTCATTGAAAATAATGGGTCTGTATGTTTTGACGCGCCGCCTCCACGCCGCCTCCGCGCCGCCTCTGCGTCCGGTGTGTGTTCCCCTATAGAGTTGTTGTGCCTATTTAGTGTGGTTGCTACTTGCTAGATACCTTTATTATCCCAAGAGGGGGAAAATCAGTCGCCCGGAGGCAGCCCAGCAGTTTAAGGATATTTACACATTTACAGAGAAGTATGAAAAGAAAACAATTGTACAGTGTACAATAAAAGAGCAAGGTACACCAAAAGAGGGAACAAAGAATATATACATAAAGTGTCAAAAACAGTCAACGCTCAAAAGTGTAACAGCCATACTTAAAAAAGCAAATAGCAATACCTAAGCACAACTTAGTAATACAGTGCACACTTTTCACACTTTTTCCACTGTCAGTGTTGTCACTATTGTCATGCTTCATGACATCACAATATAAATGGTAAGACGGAATTCAGTTCTCGTGCCAATGATATCACACTTGCAATTTCCCAGAATTACACCTTTTTCTTTACACTGGTACACTGGTGGTGTCGTGAAAAAATGTGTTGTGAGCTTGTAGATCACATTTGTTTTTCTTCGTTAGGCTTACGATAGAAAATGGCTATAGAGGGTATGCACGTGACATCATCATCATACTTGGAAGTTATGCGGGAACGCCTACTGAGTGGCAAAAAAAAAAATCTGGCCTTGACAGCCCATATATTCAAACAGAAAAATCTGAATGCATTAAACAATGTTAAACTCACTTTGCCACTTGATTTGCCATTCACTTTATACATTCGCATACCCTCCATAAAATCACTTGTCTTAAAATGTTGACGTCCACACAAGTGTATTAAAACGGTGTGTGTGCGTATGTGCGTGTGTGTGTGTGTGTGTGCAGCCAGTGACAGCAGGGTGGTGTCGTGTGCAGCTGTGTGGAGGATGCCGTCAGACTGGGAGTCAGGAAGTCACGAGTCCCCCGACGACTCCGCCCACAACCCTCTGACCCTGGAGATGCTGTGTCACCTTGACAACAGTGCCCACGGCAACGCCGCCTGGTAGGTACCACTCAGAGGCTACGTATACACAGGGGGTCCGGGACCCCAGGGGGTCCTCCAAATCTTAGTGTGATAGAAACTTTTTTTCTCCTTTTTGAGCGGTGCTAACCGCTCCTATAGACCGCTTTTTTACCAAAACTATGATGTCACAAATGATGATGACATGAGTTCGCTAGACCAATGAAACACTTCGATTCTGTTGATCTGTCCATGATGTCATAGTCACAGAGGCACCCGATTGGTTCACCCTGATTTAGAACGCGCTTAGGCCGCGTAAAATACGTCATAACGCGTTTAGGCCGCGTAAAATACATCATAAAAAATTATTGAGCGGTGCTAACCTTGAATTTCAAAATTATATTAGATGAATATCACTTATAAGCGATAAAATAACCACACTTTTAGACAGACTGTGGAAAATCTTACAGGTTATAAATGATAGGCAGTTTAAAATACAAATGAACAGACTTTGAAAAACTAAAATATTCATCTTCTGGCCTCTTCTCGCCTCTCTGGAGGTAAATAAGGTCACTTATCATTACACTATGACACTCTTAAAAGTTACAATCCGTAGCTTGGTCAACTAACTGATGAGAAATGACGATAAAGACTTATATAGTCTGAGTAGACCTCTAGACTGACATCATACACAACAAAAAGAATATTGCCATGCATGCCTATCAACACTGATTTGCGCAGGAATTAGTTTGCACCGCTCACTTCGCACGGGTGCGATTTTTTATTAACCATTTGAACCCTAGCGTTCATATTCGGAAAAATAGCAGCCAAAAATAGCAGATCGGTGCATGTGAGGTTGCGCCATAACGTCATCGTTTCAGCGAATATGCTTATTGGGTTGTACGGACGGAGACGCGAAGGCGGCGTCTTCAGATTTATTCACTCTGGGAGCCGGTTATAAAGATGTGCGTATTCGGGCACCCAAAACGCCGGCTCCATGAGGCAGAAAGGTCTAAAAACTATTAAAAACGTAAGCAGATTCACCTAAGATCGTTTTTGTATGGACGGCGCCTGAGTGTCTGTACTTGGGTGTCTGTATTGTTTTGGATAATCATGATGACTTTCAATACACTACATCACTGGTTCTCAAACTTTTTCACGTGTCAAGGACCCCCACATTGATATGTATTTGGCTGCGGACCCCCCATCTGAAATTGTTTTTTCTAGAACCTCCCAGAAGAGAAGATTTGTTGATGATGCTGTGTGAACTCATTTAGCTTGGGACACCCGAATGATGAATATCATGGACATATATCCCAATTAAAATGTTACTTAATAACAGCTTCAATACAAGAATGATTTCTACAAGAAAGTAGTTCCCTCGACTCTCTCTACATTGCTGTGCAAAGTCATGGAAGGTAAATGTGCCGGTATTTGCCATGCTTTAAAATGATTTGTAAAACTCACCCTGCACATGCACGAAGGCCTGTTACAATTATTACCATCTCTGCTGTCAGGCAGAAAAATATTAACTTTTCAGAGCAGAAAAACAACAAAAAACATGTTTTTAGAACAACGACCCTCACGCATTGTTAGAAGGACAATATCAGTCACCAGAACCAAGATGGCCCCAAAAATGTATGAAAGTGAAACATTGCTTCAACATCCCGAGTGTTCATTTATCAATATGTACAGTACTCTCTCAGAGCACATGATTCTCATTATTTTACTGTGTGCCCCACCGCCTTTCTGTTGAATGCCACCCACTGGTATGCATGTCTTTGGGAAATGATATACGGTAGGACTGCTATTATTAGACTGGTGCTCCTTCAGCCCTGCACTTTGGTCAGCTTATTCCTCTCCTCTCCTCTCCCTCCTACAATTTACAATGTAGGCATTTAGCACACACTCTTTATCCAGAGCAAGGCAAACGAATATATGAAATACATATAGAGACAACCAGACAAGAACATAGCTTCAGTCTAAAGAGTATTGTACATTGACACTATACAAACTAGGCGATATAGGATGCCAGGTCAACAATGAACCGGGCATCTGTCCAAATAACATGCTATCTACATCAGTGGTTCTCAACCTTTTCAGGCCGCGACACTCAAAATAATCATATTTGAACTGAGGACCCCCCCCCCCCCCACCCTGCACAAGCACTTGGAATTGTAGGAGTTGGCATTACATTTAGTTTGACTCGATCTATTCCATTGTCAAAATAGGCGATCTACATGCTCACAACGCCTCGCAACGCGAGGCGTTGTGAGCATTTAGATCTGCTATTTTCACAATTTCTGCCTCTAATATTTTGACAATTTGACCAATGTTTGACCAGAGGTACAACAAATTCCTTAAATTGTCACTTTAGAAATGTGCAGATACCCTGTATATACACTTATACCGTATGTTGGTCTGTTTACTGCTGAGTGAGAAAACAATGTTAACATTTAGCTAAACATCTGGGGACCCCCCCCCAAAATAATTTGGGGACCCCTCTGGGGGTCCCGACCCATAGGTTGAGAACCACTGATCTACATTACATTTTTAACATTTTGCTATTTTTGCATAAGACTCCTCTCCTCACGCAGATCTATCACTCACTTCTCACCCTGTTATTGCCTCATCACTTCATCTCTCTCTCTCTCTCTCTCTCTCTCTCTCTCTCTCTCTCTCTCCCTCTTTCAATTCAATTCAATTCAATTCAAACGGCTTTATTGGCATGAGAAAACATATGTTTACATAATTGCAACCGAAGGTCGCATTTACCCTGAAAAACCTTGTCGCTTGAGTGTACGTATTCTGTACAGGAAGTGATGTCAGTGTGATGTCAGTGATTCGTGACATCACTTCCTGTACGGGGCGGCTACACAAGACTAAAAAAAAAGAGAAGGATACACAAGACAAAGAAAGACAAAAAAAGAGAAGAATAAAAAAGAAAAAAAGGAGGAGGAGGATAAAGATACCAAAAGGAGAGAGAAGAAAGGGTGGATGAGGTACAATGTGAGGTATCCTCCTCCGATCTGATACGGGGCGGCTGGACTTAGATCACCTATGAAAGAATGTCCATCCACCTGGAGAAAAGAAAATGTAACAAGGAGGTGTCAACGGGGCGGCCAGATAAAGTTATTAGGCCTGGATCCGACTCAACCCCCAGCTGGCCCAACTCATTCTGTGCCAATGACGGTTTTTGACGTTTTTTTTTTCAATAGCCCTGGGTGCCAATGACGGTTTTGATGTTTTTTGTGTTTTTTGTATAGAAAAAAAAACCTTTTTTTTTTTTTTTTTTTTTTTAAATTAAAAAAAAAAATCAAAAAAAACTGGCACACCTACCTTGGAGCCATTTTGGCATTTGGCACAGAAAGAGTTAAGTCGACGCACAGGATTCCAGAAGTTTAGCGCTTATTTGCTCTTGTATCAAACCGGTACTCCAAACCTTCTTAGAATTTAACATATATTTTCTAAAGTAAATATGGGGGCGGCTGTGTTAAGAACCAGATGGCCAAGAATGTCACCCTGAGGTCGCAAGTCACCCTCAGGTGTCTTACTAGTACGATACAATACAATACAATCAGAACAAAATATGCACAGGTGAAAACAGTTTTCATGCATCACGGTTACGTGCAGGCAGAGCAGGGATATATACAATGTTTTTTAAGGTGGTTGGGTTCCATTTGATATCCTTCTCCTATTTGACCAGATGAAGAGCTAGTGCTCGAAACGTTGTCAATAAAATTCAGTCATTTGGAGCAGTGTGTGCGGGTTTCTCTTCAATCTTGCTATTTTTCCACCCAGCACCTCATTAAGAGATGTGCGTATTTTTCTACTTTTGATCATATCCTTCTCCTATCACAGCAGCTCACAAATCTTGCTGCTGTGT
>NC_137827.1:42136814-42176814 GCF_963921795.1 Nannobrachium achirus | reverse complement strand
CTCTATGGGCCATCTGACCTAGAAATCTATATTTGGGCATAGATGACTCATCGTGACCTCATCACACGTCGACCGCACGTGTGACGTGCGGTCGACCGCACGTGTGACCGACGGACGGCCGGTGGAGGTTTTCATACCAGTAAGACTCCCTAATCGGGAGATAAGCGACCGTTGGTCGCTTATCTCCACAAATAGGCCAAAAGTTTGTTTTACCAATTATTACACTCTATGTGAACATTTACATCAACAAATCCCAAGTACTATGCAGAACGACCCATTTCAAGTTTTTAATGTACAACAATATTTAGAAAATAGGTCTACAAGCTGACAGTCCTCGTCCCTTATATTCCCATAGGTTATATGGAGATCTCAGTGTTTGTCAGTCCTTGTTCATTTATGCCCATATATGGACATCTCTATATCTACTGTAACAGTCCTTGTCCCTTTATGCCCATATATGGAGATCTCTTAACTGTAAGTCCTTGTCCCTTTTATGCCCATATATGGATATTCCTGATGTCATCAGTATATGAACATATATGGGCTTTCTGATATGCCCATATATGGAGATCTCTTAACTGTAAGCCCTTGTCCCTTTTATGCCCATATATGGATATCCCTGATGTCATCCGTATATGCCCATATATGGGCTTTCTAATATGCCCATATATGGAGATCTCTGTATCTCCATATATGGGTATAAAAGGATACTTCAGGTCTGACATCAGGTTTGTTTATATTGGGTTGCTAGGTTTGACATCACAAACTCTATGGGCCATCTGACCTAGAAATCTATATTTGGGCATAGATGACTCATCGTGACCTCATCACACGTCGACCGCACGTGTGACGTGCGGTCGACCGCACGTGTGACTGACGGACGGCCGGTGGAGGTTTTCATACTAAACTGCGACCTTACGGTCGCAATGACATCACGCCACATCATCAGCTGTGGACTCTGTGATGTCATCGTATCGCATCAGTATATAGGGCTTGTTTGTTTATTGTAGATAGATAGATAGAAAACTTTATTTGGGTGTCACTCCTCAGACTGTACAGTTTTAAAAGCAGACAACATTTCATTTCCTAGTTTGAGGACCACTCACTTGGAGTTGTGAGACACCATAAAAATAGACAAATAATTAAGACGTACATTAAAGTACATACATATAAACAGTTACATATTTAAAAACGAAAAAATAAAGAAAAACAGACAGTACACAACAAAAATAAAATAGCAAAAATACACATACATAAAGTAAACAAAAACACGTGGTTGGGGCAGCTTATGAACCTATACTTAGAAAAGCTAATCTTCTTTTTAAAATGAGATGGCAGGCTTTGGCACATTCATTTGTGCAGTATTTACCAGCTAAAATTACATTCAGTTTATTATAATCATCAAGACCATTAAAAAGTTCTACCTGTTGAGATAATGAAAGGAATAGTTCTGACCGGATATCCTTGTATAGATCACAGTGTAATAGGACATGGGCCTCAGATTCAACTGAACCGGTGTTACATAGTGTACAGAAGCGACTATCTGCTGGGGTATTTGTGTATCTGCCTGTTTCTAGAGCTAAAGGAGCCACTCCACACCTGAACTTTGCAAACGCGCTCCTGTGCTGCCTGGACATAATACTTTGTACATACGATTCAGTTTCAAACCTGTTCTTAAAGAGACAGTAGGTACGCAGTTTATTTCCTTCTGGCTTGTTAATTAGCTGAAGCCACTTCTCCTCATCTGCCAGTGCAACAGCCTGATCAAGGCACTTTATGTCACTTCTCGAAAGAACAGTGTCTGTATTGGCAAGATGAGGTAAGTGCAGCGAGCCAAAGAACATTCTAACAGTATGAGCATAGTTCTTAGTACTTCTGTTCTGGTCCACCCATACAAATACACGTTTACATAATCTGGTATCAGGCATGCTACACATTCTCTGCCAGTTTTTAAAAATACAAGACCACTGATTTTGCCAAGGGGTTTTCCACCCCATGTCGCCCTGTATAGCGGCGTTAGGAGTATATTTACCCACACCTAGATAGAAACGACATGCCCTATTAAAGACAGCATTGATACATGAGTAGCTCTTATAACCCCATACTGCAGCTGCATACATCAGGATGGGCAGAACCATGGATTCAAAAAGTTTAGTAAAGCATTTATAAGGGAACCCACCCAGAACTTTACATTTGGCTATAATTGCACCTAGTGCTCTATTTGCGTGCAGGGCTAAAAGCTTAACTGTTACATTAAAGTCCAAGCACTCTGTCAAGACTAAGCCCAGATATTTATACTCATTGGTGACCTCTAGTGGAAGAGGGCCACAGAAAAATGTAAAGCTAGTGATGGGCACAGCTGGGTTTCTGAAGTGCACTACTTTAGTTTTATCTACATTTATGTTTAGTTTCCACTGCTGACACCAACTATGGACCAGATTTAGCATCTCCTGTAACTCTTCTTCTGTATCTGATATGAGGACTATGTCGTCAGCATATAGAAGTATGGATATTTTCTCATTTGCAATTGAGACACCTTTGCCAAGGGCCTTAATAGCCAGAGTAAGGTCATTTATATAAATAGCGAACAAAATAGGAGATAAAATGCAGCCTTGTTTTAGGCCGATGTCAACAGGGAACCAGTCTGTAAGGCTACCGTTAACACGGACACAGCATTTCACATTTTCATACAGAGCAATGAGACAATTTAATATATTTCCCTGTAGGCCCAGAGCGGCCAGCTTCTCCCATAGCATGCTCCTATTTATATGGTCAAACGCTTTGGAAAAATCTATAAATGAACAGAAAGTGGATTTCTTTAACTTTTTCCTTGTGTCTATGATGTTAGTTAGAGTAGCAATATGGTCTAAGCAACTCCTTTTCTTTCTAAAACCGTTTTGCTCATCTGCTATAATACAGTTTGACTCTGCCCACTCTGAGACCCTATTCTGTAACACACAACAGAACAATTTATATATAGCAGAGGTCAGAGTAATTCCCCGATAGTTTAGGGGTATTCTTTTGTCCTTTCCGCCCCCTTTGTAAATAGGGTTGATGATACCATATTTCCATAACTCTGGGATTACACCATAAAGGAAGCATTGATTAAAGAGTGTGTGCAGTAGACTGAGTGCGTTACCATTTTTCAGAACATCAGCAGGTATCCCATCATATCCATAGGCTTTACGAGTCTTAGCAGCTTGCAAGGCTTTCACAATCTCAGCCTCGCTAATGGGCTGGTTCAGGGGGTTGTCTGGGCTGGTGTGCGGGTGCTCTATGATTCTGGTGGCAGTGGGGGCAAGTTGGTCAGATTTAAACAAGCTGGCAAACTCACTCCTCCAGGTCTCTAGAACAGCCTGCTTGTCAGTACTGGGGGACCCATCTGGCCCCAGGCTCTCCCATGGGATATTAGGCTGTCGTTCGTTACCCACACCAAGTTGGTTAACCTGGCGCCAAAAAGCCTTAGGGTCGTTGCTTTCCAGTTCCTGTATATTCTCCTGCTGCTGCCTCCAGTAGCGTCTTTTTGCATCTTGGACTGAACGGTCAAACTTCCTCTGTCTGTCCTTCATTGCAGCCCTAGCCTTCACCCTGGCTGGGCCAGGGGGGCAAGATGCCCATTCTTTCTCCCCTTCACATAAAGAGTTCCATAGTAAAGAGTGCTCCTCTGTCCACCAGACCTTTTTAGTTCTCCTCTTTTTGTTTGAACGACCCGCTTTAATAATAATGTTCCTGTGAGGTAGCTGTATATGCATCTCATGTTTTACAATGTCACAGAATTGAACATACACAGAGTCCACCGTCAGCTGATTGGCTGCTGATGCCTCTAGCTGAGCTATACAGCCCCTCAGTTCAGTTTGACAGGAGTCACTAGACAGGAAATGTTCTGGGATAGTGGACAGATCAAAAGCAGTAATGGGGACCCCCTCCTCATTTCTCTGATTCTGAGCGGGAAAAGATCCTGCAGGGAGAGCCATAGAGCAGGTGAGACATGAGTGGTCTGGAATTACTCTGGATGTGTCTAAAATAGAGACACAACCTGCCTGTGTGAATAAATCCTTACTCCTAGTTACAGTAAAGTCACTAAACCAGTGCAGGTTTTCATGAGGAACAATTAAATAATCAACAACTGACAGCCCCTTAGTAGACACACAGGTAAAATCATTTTTACAGTAGTTTCTCCCATTAAGCATACAGCAGTTTGCACTAATAAGGAATTGAATAAGCAGCTCACCATATGAATTGGATGAAAAATCCACTACATTCCGCTCTACCATTATATCCACTCCCTCAATATAATCCTGTGAATTAGCACAGCGACTGTTCAGATCCCCCATTATGAGGAAGGGCCCCAGTTTCTGAAAACTATAGACATTTGCGAGGAGGTTCTCATAAAAGTCTGCAGCATCCACCTGCCTGGTGGAGTTGGCAGGTGGTAAGTAACACACCGCCACAGAGAAAGTATGACTTATATTCAGATGGGGTTTAGTAGTCAATTTTACCCACAGAATGCCTTCCACAGAATTATCTAAAATGTCATAGTGGTAATCCTTAGACAATCTGTCGCTGATAAATATCCCCACCCCCCCTGACCCAGAACGAGCCCGGTGATGAAGTCTGGTTCTGTTTTGCCCGACCCAACTATATCCATCCATAAATGCAACATGAGTTCCAGTCAGATGCGTTTCTGCCACTCCTATTAAGTCCAAGCCCAAGTGACTAATACACTGCGAACGTGTTTTATAGTTATCTGATGATATGTCAGTGTTCCAGCTCTGTACATTCCAAAACCCGCAAACGACCTACCGCAGACGGTGCTCGGTGGCAGGTTCCCCTGACTCCCCAGGATTCCCCGACACGTTTGCACCCGCGTTGCCGTTGTTGTGAATTGGATTTGGGCGAGTAGATTTCACAATTCGCCCGCCTCGTACAGTCAGTTTGTCCGTCCCCATCTCTCGCAGGATAGCGTGGAAACTGGATTCCATGGCACGTTGTTCGTGGGGTACGTCGTGATTTATATACACCTTCTTGTACACAGCATGTTTCTTCAGCGTCGCTTTCTTGCTCATTACAGCCTTCTTCTGCTCCGGACAGCTGAGTTTAGCTATCACGACTCCCGGTCTGTCATTGTATGACTGTTTCCTTTCCGCCGACACGCATTCAACGTCTTTGATGTTAAGACCGTCTTTAATCAGACAGTTCACGGTGTTTATCGGCACTTCATTCTCTCTGTGCGGGAGGTTTCTAATCACAACATTGAGCGAGAGGTCTCTCCGCCCCCCCAGTGAGCTCGGCCCCGGCACGTTCTCCAGTGTTTTCACTCGGCCATCGAGGTCGGAGATAGCTTGGGGGTCCGAGGCAGGGAGGTCGTTTATCTTCTCCTCCAGTTTAGAAACACGGCTGTAAAGTTCAGTAATATCCTTCTTGAATTCTTGATGGATAGCCTCCATCTGCTCCTTGATAGCCGCCGCCACTTTGTCTGCAATGGTGTCCTCCAAACTTTTGATATTGTTAGATATCCTTGTTTCCATGTTCGTAATTGCTGTCAAGATGTCCTTTGGGTCTTCGCCATCTTTCATCTTGTTAATTTCAGCCAGTTCATCATCATTTTTCTTATTTGTATTGGAACGTAGGGACGCCGGCTTTTTTGCGACCTTAGGATCCGCCATCTTGGAAATATCTATATATATGCATATATGAAGCTTATTTTTTTTTTTTTTTATATTGTATGACATCACGCCACATCATCAGCTGTGGACTCTGTGATGTCATCGTATCTCCATATATGGCCATCTCCGTATATGGAGATATAAGTCGTCCATGCCCAAGTATGGGCTGGTGAGGTCAGACTTTGTGTGATGCGTAGGTTATCTCCATATATGGAGATTCAACATTCCAGGCAATGCTCTCTTCCCTGGTGAGAATTGCCCCTTTATATAGGGCTTGTTTGTGTATTGTATGACATCACGCCACATCATCAGCTGTGGACTCTGTGATGTCATCGTATCTCCATATATGGCCATCTCCGTATATGGAGATATAAGTCGTCCATGCCCAAGTATGGGCTGGTGAGGTCAGACTTTGTGTGATGCGTAGGTTATCTCCATATATGGAGATTCAACATTCCAGGTGTAACTATGGCTACCCGTATGACGTGAGAGGTGGAGGTTGTGATATTTGTGGAGATAAGCGACCAACGGTCGCTTATCTCCCGATTAGGGAGTCTTACTGGTAGTAAACTGCTCCCTGACGGTCGCAATAAAGGGGCAATTCTCACCAGGGAAGAGAGCATTGCCTGGAATGTTGAATCTCCATATATGGAGATAACCTACGCATCACACAAAGTCTGACCTCACCAGCCCATACTTGGGCATGGACGACTTATATCTCCATATACGGAGATGGCCATATATGGAGATACGATGACATCACAGAGTCCACAGCTGATGATGTGGCGTGATGTCATACAATAAACAAACAAGCCCTATATACTGATGCGATACGATGACATCACAGAGTCCACAGCTGATGATGTGGCGTGATGTCATACAATAAACAAACAAGCCCTATATACTGATGCGGAGATATGAGCAGGGCAAAGGTGTGACGTGTGACGTGTGACCGACCGACCGACCGACCGACGGACGGCCGGTGGAGGTTTTCATAGTAAACTGCTCCCTGACGGTCGCAACTAAACTGCGACCTTACGGTCGCAATGACATCACGCCACATCATCAGCTGTGGACTCTGTGATGTCATCGTATCGCATCAGTATATAGGGCTTGTTTGTTTATTGTATGACATCACGCCACATCATCAGCTGTAGACTCTGTGATGTCATCGTATCTCCATATATGGCCATCTCCGTATATGGAGATATAAGTCGTCCATGCCCAAGTATGGGCTGGTGAGGACAGACTTTGTGTGATGCGTAGGTTATCTCCATATATGGAGATTCAACATTCCAGGCAATGCTCTCTTCCCTGGTGAGAATTGCCCCTTTATATAGGGCTTGTTTGTGTATTGTATGACATCACGCCACATCATCAGCTGTGGACTCTGTGATGTCATCGTATCTCCATATATGGCCATCTCCGTATATGGAGATATAAGTCGTCCATGCCCAAGTATGGGCTGGTGAGGTCAGACTTTGTGTGATGCGTAGGTTATCTCCATATATGGAGATTCAACATTCCAGGTGTAACTATGGCTACCCGTATGACGTGAGAGGTGGAGGTTGTGATATTTGTGGAGATAAGCGACCAACGGTCGCTTATCTCCCGATTAGGGAGTCTTACTGGTTTAACAACTTTCATATCACCATGGGCATGTTGTTATAGATGTAAATTGTCAAAAACCTTTGATGTTTTTGACCATTTGGATCGCTATATGCCTACTTTGTATTGCTTCTACTTGCTATACTGATGTCCCCACTTGAGCGAGTGAGTCAACATTTCAAGACACAGGATTTTATGAATGTAATTCTTTGTTTTATTTACATGTTTTAACCATAAGCCTAAAGCCAAGATATCTTGCGTGAATCAGGTGTAACTAATCTCCTAAACAGAATTTTTAAATGCCTAATCCTAACTTCAATGTGTTTTTTTCTAATCTGTAAGCATATTGTTTCTAAGCATAAAACAGCAATTCGTCTTCTTAGGAATGGTCATCACAATGGTGAGAATGGGCATATCTTTACTTTCACACACAGTCCTGCTGCACACGCACAAACACGCACATTAAAGGCCCTATCATACAGTCTGGGGTGATAAGCCATCACCCGGTGTAGTCTTTTAAAGTCAGAAAACTACAACATTACGTCATTCGCCACGGTGAAGGGCTATCACCGCGAACCCTGACATCTCTCCTCTGTTTTTACCTTCAGACATCTCCCCATCACCCCGTTCACTGATTGGTCTAGATCGACCAATCAGTGTGCCGCCTGGTTTCAGAGGTACAGAGGCATCATGAGGTGATAGGACTTCACCGTGACTATGATAGCCTCCACTTGTTATCTAATTTTTAGGTGATGGTTTATCACCTCAAAGTTGAGGTGATCACCCTTCACCTCGGACTATGATAAAGCCTTTACAGCGCACGCGTAGGCTTTGAGCACATGGGATCAAGTCATCGAGATGCAAAGCACACAGGCAGAGAGAGGGAGGGAGAGAGAGAGAGAGAGACTCTCCCACACTGAGATATATAGGCCTGTAAAAACCTCCACAGCTCTCCCAGACAATATTTACATACAGCTCCAGTAGCTGCTATGCTAGCTTGTTGTGCAGCTCAAGGTCAAATGCACATAACTTATATCGTTGTTGTCTGGCAGAAACCTCTCATCTCCATGTTTTCAACTTTTTTTTTCTGAAATTAACGCCCTACGTGATCACATTACAGCGTAACGTCGTCACACAACATTAGCAGATCTGCAAGCTCGAAACACTTCACGAAGTGACGCGTTCCGAGCCTGTCTTTTGACACTTTTGAATTTGCATCCTGAAAACTCGTTTTGGACATATGAGGTTTCCACCCGACAGAGACCATATATATTCTGTAATAAGCGAGAGGCGAAGGCGCGAAGCCATAAAAAAACATACCTCCCTCTCTCTCTCTCTCTCTCTCTCTCTCTCTCTCTCTCTCTCTCTCTTTCTCTCTATCTCCTTCACCCTCTCTTGCTCTTTCTCTCTTTCTGTTATTACCGTCTTCATATCTTCTCTCTCTCCCTCTCTCTCGCTTTCTCCCTCACTCGATAGCCTGAATTAATTGATACTATTGGGAAGCATGCAGGGTGCAAATCTGTGTAGAGAGAGAGAGTTTTTGAGTGCCAAATGTCCCCACCAGTATAGTACAGTTATCGATATTGACATTTTTTTTAATTGTCCTGAAGAGAAATTGTTTTACAATTAAAAAAGAAAAAAAAGGCATCAGGGTTGGAGTCTGATTCATGCTTAGTTGTGTGTGTGTGTGTGTGTGTGTGTGTGTGTGTGTGTGTGTGTGTGTGTGTGTGTGTGTGTGTGTGTGTGTGTGTGTGTGTGTGTGTGTGTGTGTGTGTGTGTGTGTGTGTGTGTGTGTGTGTGTGTGTGTGTGTGTGTGCGCGTGCGTGCCTGTGTGCGTGCGTGTGTCAGACTCCCACCCACCTCAAGGGGGCAGTAAAAGCTGTTCATTTACAGTCTATATAATGGACCCCCTCACTCTCTCATTCCCCCTAGTCCAAGGGTCTTCAACAAGGGCTCCGGGACCCCTAGGATGTCCTCAGATATTTTTTATTACAGCCATCTTTGTGATATGAGGAACTGTTCTTAGTTTTCTTTTACATCCACTTAACCACCCTAGTATTCTATTATGAGGGGAACATAAGCAGAAAATCTGCAGATCCACAAGCTCACAGGTGAGGTTGAATAACAAAGACAAGATAAATTAACATTTTCTGAGGAGAAATGTATATTTTTTCTTGGTTGGATGGATGGGTGGATGGATGGATGATTTCATTTTCATCATCACTGAACCAGGGGATGACACGAAGGTCTTAAAGGCACTTGCCCGTCGGGCAAGTACAGGTCATGTTCTACTTGCCCAAAGGTCACGCCTACTTGCCCGAAATAAAAATAAAATAAAAAGATTTTATAACCCTATTTTAATTACAGCTCAATTTAACACTCACCGTATTTCTTTCCTTTCTGGGGCTGTGTGATAAAAATGTCATAATGTACCTCAATACTTACAAATCCAAAAACCTATATAGCTATGATTGAATATGTCTATGGTTTCACACTTGCTATTTTAAAATTTTAAGTGTAGCAACAGTAAAGACAGCACATTATAGGTAATCCGTGCTCGCCTCTTATTTTACATTCTGCAGACCAGAAGACGAGCACACTGGCCACGTTCAGGTGTTTAGACAGTTGAGTTTATAGACGATTGCGTCCCCTCTCAAATGAGCACTTGCCCGGTCGGGCAACCTGAAAGCAAACTTTACCTCCCCGAAGGTTTTATTTACCTGCCGGGGGCAGGTGGGCAAGCCTTAGTGTCAATGCCTGCTGACCTGCTGAACACATGTACAATCAATCCAATCATTTATGTTGGTACCAGCCTACTGTAGGTACTACAAGTTCTAGCGATGGTAAACTTTGATCCTGTTTCATATGCAAATCCCATTTCTGGCGACTCGGTAATGATGACAGTGTGTGTTCTCAATATAGTTCTCAATTTATTAACAAGACGCCTTAAAGGAGTAGTTCCCCCCCAAAATGACTTTTTTTCTATTGATTAGTCATGCCATGGAGACCATACATGAAGCTAGTTAGCATTTGTTTTTAGGCTTTTTTAGAAACCTTTTTTTTTTCTTTACGGATTATATTGTTTTTTCTAGATAGATATTCATTTGCATTTGTTATATTGCTGTTGATGTACTGACATATTATCTTGTTTATTATTGTGATGTTTTATCTGCTTATTGTAAGTCGCTTTGGATTAAAAGCGTCTGCTAAATGCCTAAACTGTAAACTGTATCACTTTTACACTATTTGTTGTGGTCAAAAGTGTTTTATTTTTTCATGAATGTGTTACTAGTTGTCATTACAAACACATCCATGCCTTCGTTGTCCCACACAAGCCACCACAATCTCATAAATAATGTTTTGGGGTTAGCATTCGGCACAAGTGCCAATCAAAGTGACTGTACTGGCCAATCACAGGGCATCTTTTCCGGAATTTGGCAAAACACATAATAGCATAACATCTGTTTAGCAGAGTGGGATGGCTTGTGTGGGACAACAATGACATGGATGTGTTTGTAATGACAACTAGTAACACATTCATGAAAAATAAAAACACCTTTGACCACAACAAATAGTGTAAAAGTGATAGGCTCATAGACTCCAGTCTATGCTATGAGAGATGCTGGAACAGGGGCATTTCTGCCTTTTTGGATCAATATAAGTAGGGAAATGAGCCTAGAAGTGATTTAGGGAGGAGTTGTCCTTTAACACATGGGCTGCTCAGGTTTATAACATTTCTAGCTGTTGCTGCTGCCGCCGTTCACTCACGCTTTATTTTGAAGAGCCTCGGAAGCTTCGTGCGTGTGCACGTGGGTGTCCACTGACGATTGAGGAAGATAATCCCTTTGTTTACAAACGCTCGCGAAACTAAAATCGAAACACTGGCCGACCATCGCGTTATAGTGTTGCCGTGAAAACAATCAGATCTCTGCTTACCTGGCGTTCTTTTCACCTCATTCAGAGATAAAGCCCTTTTTATGTTTCAGAGTAGAATGGAAAACAATGCAACCAGCGCGTGCCTTTTTTTCCTCTCTCCCTCTCTCTCTCTCTCTGCTACGGGGTGACGTATGGACTCAGGTCATTCAGAGGGCAGGCAGCAGCACGTACAGTTAACCCTTCGTTGTCTCGTCCAGGGACGAAACAACTCCTTTTGGCATGGTGACACCTAGTGGCCTTAACTCGTTACTGAACGAGTTTGGCACCATGGTTGTTAAGGCGAGAAGCGTCCGCAGACGCGGGGAAATAACAGATTAAAAAAATAAAACGCGTAAATCTGGCAATGTACACACACACACACACACACAGATACTAGGGCTGTCTTTGACTCAGGATAATGCACCCATGGGTCGCAGCTGAGTGCAATTAGTATATGGAGCAGGGCAAACGAGACTGTGTGTGTGTGTGTGTGTGTGTGTGTGTGTGTGTGTGTGTGTGTGTGTGTGTGTGTGTGTGTGTGTGTGTGTGTGTGTGTGTGTGTGTGTGTGTGTGTGTGTGTGTGTGTGTGTGTGTGTGTGTGTGTGTGTGTGTGTGTGTGTGTGTGTGTGTGTGTGTGTGTGCGCATACGTGCGTGCGTCTGCGCGCGCACGCCGTTACAGGTAATTGTTACAGGCTAGAGTTACAGCGTGACACAATTGCTGCAGGTTTTCACAGTAACTCTGTTACCGTTAATTCTGTGGTGGTGTTGCGACCGCAGCGGTTGCAACAACACCACAGAATGAATATGTTATGCTGTGGTAATCCGAGGAGGCATTACTGCACTTCAAATGAAACTCCCCACCAAAAAACTGTCCAGCAGGTAGCATGAAATCCAATTTCACGTCTGTCGGTGTCTATTGCAGCAACACAAAACAGTCCTCTGTGGTGTCTCGCCCCTTTAGTGTGAGAGGTGGCAATGGGAAGCTAGCTGCCAATCCATTAAAGTCGGGGCGTAATCCGTCACTGTTGATCGGTAATTTGACTTGAAAAGCCTTCGTAAAGTAAACAGACTGGCACACACAACCTTCATGGCAGCATCCGTCACATCCTTCATATTCAGTATTTATCCTGCACAGTGCTTTGCTGATGAGTAATGTTAGCAGAGAAACGTGGGGGGGAGCTTTCACAGAAAACAGCCGATATTCAATCGATTCCTTTTTCAATTCATCAAATAATTTTTAAGCTAGTTTTTTTATATACAGTATTATGTACTGCAGTATTTCTCAACCACTGTGCCTGGGGACCTTTGGTGTGCCCCTGAGAAGGGTCAAGTGTGCCCCTTGAAACTACTTGAAAGCCAGTATTGTATTTATCATTTTAAAAATGATTTAAACTAGTGAAAACAGCCGATCTACAAGCACACAACGCCTCGCGGTGCGCCTCGCGGTTAACCATATAGAGCACACAACGCCTCGCTGTTTTCACTACTGATGTGCGACAGCCTTGTATGATGAATCAGGGCTTTACTTTGCGAAGAAACGTACACATTTGAAACTTGGAGATACAAGGATTCTTCCCGACAGTGACGATATTTACACCCCTGTATTATGTTGGTGTGCCCATGGATTCTAGGGACATGAAAAGTGTGCCCATGCAGAAAAAAGGTTGAGAAACAGTGATGTACTGTATATATTTATATCAACAAATCTGCAGTAAAAAAAACTTCTGACTAAAGTGAGTCATCTGATTAACTACACTTAACCGCTTAAGCCCCAGCAGCATAGGCATTGTGAGGAAAGCTTTCGCAGAAATTAGTTGTGTGCTTGTCCATCGGCTATTTTCAGCGAAGGTTTTCCCCACTATAGCTGAAAACAGAACGTACAGTACACAGTATAGAGCCTTGAGGGACTCCGGTCAACCATATAGAGGGTTTTAAAGAGACTACATACACCATGAATTTTCATTGTTCCTATTTTTATGTATTTCTTTGGTGTCCAATCAGCACCTTCTATCCTCACAAAGTCCTATTTCTGACCATTGTGTCTTTCTTAGTTTATGGGCGGATCTATGTAAGTGTGACATCACAGGAGGGACCTACTGCTACTGCTGTGCTGAGTGGGGTTGGGGAGGGGTGGGCAGGCCTGAGCAGGAGGAGGGGAGGAGCTGGGAGTGGGTTGGGGAGGGTGGTGGGACCATAGACATAGAAAGGTAGACGCCTCCTTCGACTCTGATGCATGTGCATCGAGGGACTAAGGGAATCACGTGTGCATTGCTTCCACGTGTGTCACACATAGGGAAGTTGCTAGGCCAATCAGAGGTAGGTGGGGGCGGGTCTTTACGTACGCAGCCTGTAAGAATAGCTGAGCCGCGCAACATCGGAACTGGCTCTGTTGAATTGAATTGTAGTCCTTGGATAAGTCCCGGAAAAGTCGCGCTGTGATTGGCCAGTAGTCACTTTGACTGACAGCGTTCCCTCAGTTTTTCCAGGATGTCCGGACTACAACTGTTGCACGTCGCTCCAATGAACTGCAGAGGCGAACGAGGCATCTAGCTCTTTATATCTGTGGGTGGGACAGGCCTGAGCAGGAGGAGGGGAGAAGCTGGGATGAGGGTGGGGCTCAATAGTGCAGGACAAGGTGGTATAAAAATAATAATAACTATACTCCCATTTGTCGTGGACATCATACAGTATGTCTTTTGACTAGCTGGTGTCTCTTCCCAAACTAGTTTTTCAACACATTTTCAACGTAATTCTCACCCAGTATTTTCTTGTCTGGTCTCGTTAGCTTGTGTTTGATAAGCAGTAGTGGCCTACAGTAGTACTAAACAGGTATCGCTCCTTTGGCCATTGATATGCTGACATGGCCATTCCTATGCTAATTGGCACTGCGCTGCTCCCCCTAATTGGATTTGTTGGGGTTCACAATTCAAACCAGCGAGCCCTGAGTGTGATTGGACTGCGGATGATATGAATGGATGTTTTCGTCTGAGTTTTCAAATTGTTTCGCTATCGACCCAGAGGGCCCCTTAGGAATAGACCGGTCGATCTTAAAGACATGGTTGCCCACCCCTGCCTCAGTCTAATAAGAATATGTGAGAAAGTTGGATAAAAGGCTAACTTACTTTTCTCTTTTAATTTCCTTTATCTGGTGGGAACACTCTCCCTTTTGTAGAGCACATCTCTCTCTCGCACGCGAGTGCGCACGCGCGCACACACAAACACACACACACACACACACACACACACACACACACACACACACACACACACACACACAGCGCAGGCTTTAGGTTGACAAATGAGTCCAAGTGAAATGGTGTTGTCCTAATTGATGGCTTCCACTAAACAAATGGCATGGCCGTTTCCACAACTCTAGCAAACGTTTTTTTGCACTTGTTCCCAAACACTGGGTCGGGAACCATTTGTGGGTCGCAAGTGAATTAATGCCTCATATTTTTTTTGTTTCCTTCATTTAGTTTTTCATTATCATTTCATTTTTCATGAGTACTTTCATGAATATATCAAAATAAAATAAAATACATTACCCAAATTCCATAAAAAACAATGTTTAACACATGGTCTGCTCAGGTTTATAACATTTCTAGCTGTTGCTGCTGCCGCTGTTCACTCAAGCTTTATTTTGAAGAGCCTCGGAAGCTTTGTGCGTGTGCACGTGGGTGTCCACTGACGATTGAGGAAGATAATCCCTTTGTTTACAAAAGCTTGCGAAACTAAAATCCAAACGGGAGCCGAACATCGCGTTATAGTGTCGCCGTGAAAACAATCAGATCTCTGCTTCCCTGGCGTTCTTTTCACCTCATTCAGAGATAAAGCCCTTTTTATGTTTCAGAGTAGAATGGAAATCAATGTAACCAGCCTCCGCCATTTTCTCCCTCTCTCTCTCTCTCTCTCTCTCTGCTACGGGGTGACGTATGGACTCGGGTCATTCAGAGGGCAGGCAGCAGCACGTACAGTTAACCCTTCGTTGTCTCGTTCAGGGACGAGTTTGGCGTGGTGACACCTAGTGGCCTTAACTCGTTACTGAACGAGTTTGGCCTCCCAAGTGTTAAGAAGCAGTGAAAATATCAGATCTACAAGCTCATAATGTGGCACGAAGCGACATGTTATGAGCTTGTAGATCTGCTGTTTTCACTAGTTTGGGTCCCGGGCAAACGTCTCTCTCTTTTGGTTCTCGACCTGAAAAGTTTGGGAACAACTGCTATAGAGGGTACAGTCCTGCAGCTGAATGCGAGTCTCAAACTTTTTCACGTCAAGGACTCCGACGTTAGCATTGGCTGCAGACCCTCATCTGAAAAGGTTTTCTGAGGAGAACGTCTTCACTGGTTTGTAGCTGGGCCTGAGAGTGACTTTGGAGGAAGTTTCTGGAGACCCTAGACATTACGTTGGTCCTGTTTTCCACCAGAGCTAGCGCTCGATCCAGAAAAGTCCCCAAAAAGACAGATGGGTAGTTTTGTGACACAGCGCTGAAACACGTTTATTTTAGAGCATAGAGGAAGAATCACTTTTTAAAATAAAACTGTTACTTTCCTCCTCAGACCAGATTATATGGTGGGCCTATTCATAGCCTAGGCTGAGAAGAAAAACACATTTTAACAGTGTGTGTGTTTAAAAAAAAATAGTTTTTAAGCGAAACACTGTGGGGAGTACAACCCGACCCCAACCTGTCAGGATATAGTCTGGCTCCTCACCGAAGCAAAAGTGAAGATATTGTATCTCTTCTCTGTCGGCTTGAAACCTCATTATGTCCAAACTTTTCAGGATTCAAATTCAAAAACAGCTAAATTAGTGGCTCGAGATGCTTATAACGTATTGCTTTGCACCGTGTTTCGAGCCTGCATATCTGCTACTTTTGATGTATTTTTTGTGCGACACCGTAGTGTGATCAAATAGGCCGTTAATTTGCACAAAAAGTTAGAATATGGAGATACGAGGTTTCTGCCCGACAGAAACAATATTTGTTTCCTCAGCAGCTTCATGGGTAAACCTTTAACCCCAAACTTGTCTGAGGATTAACGGATTGAAGAGGGTTTAGTTGTCACTCACTCATACTCGTACAAGCAGCCAAACGCCACAGACTGTGCTATAACTATAACTATAACTATAAATAATGTATAACAACTAGGGATGGGGCGAAAATTCATATTATTGTGACCAAAGAAAATTCTGATTTACGATATTTTCGCGATAATCAAAATATCCCCACCATCCATTATAGTCGGGGGACTTAAGGATATCTCGCGCTAATCAGTCTAAAAGCGCAACATTTTGCACAGATGTAGCTCAGGGCATGCTCTAATGATTTAGCTAGGGCGCCCGAGTCGGCGACCTTCGGGGTCGCCACAGCGGCCAAATCAAGTTGGGCTCCCATTAACTTTCTATACAGGAGGAAATTTTTCTGGGTATTTAAGTAGGATCTGAGGGGTTTAACTTGGGGTTTGTCATCATGCTGAATCCATTGCAAGCATTTGTTTTGCACAAAAAACATTCCTTGGGCTAGAAATGGCATCAGAAAACGATGCATGTATGGGTGAGCATTCATGTTAGTCGGAGGCCTTAGGGTTTCTTTTCTCTTGCTAATCAGTCTAAAAGCGCCAAATTTTGCACAGATGTAGCCCAGGGCATGGTCTAATGATTTAGCTAGGGCGCCCGAGTCGGCGACTTTCGGGGTCGCCACAGCTCCAGAAAACACCAGAAAAACTCTGAAAAGTGATGACTCATCACTTTTCATCACTAAACCATCGTTTTCTTGGGCCATTTGTAGCCCAAGGAATGTTTTTTGTGCAAAACAAATGCTTGCAATGGATTCAGCATCATTACAAACCCCTAGTTAGACCCCTCAAATCCAACTTTACCCAGGAAAAAAAAGTGTTTTTCTGGGTATTTTCCTCCTGTATAGAAAGTCGATGGGAGCCCAACTTGATTTGGCCGCTGTGGCGACCCCGAAGGTCGCCGACTCGGGCGCCCTAGCTAAATCATTAGAGCATACCCTGGGCTACATCTGTGCAAAATTTCGCGCTTTTAGACTAATTAGCGCGAGATTACCATGTCATCTCCCTTAGGCCCCCGACTATTATCCTGGGGCGGAACATTGCCGAAAAATTTCAGCTTGTAGATCGGCTATTTTTTGGTAAAGACATCTGGTAGACATCTACTGGCAGTGCACAAGAAATTTGCCACTTATCGATCCAGTAGTAGTTTGCAAGGTTAGCTACAGACAGTCAGATCACACACAGACACACACACACACACACACACACACACACACACACACACACACACACACACACACACACACACACACACACACACACACACACACACACACACACACACACACTTGTGCGCGCTCGTGCTGAACAGTAAAAATAGGAGATACATGTTTTTTGCCCAACAGCAGTGATATGCTAGTCTTGCAAAACTGTTCCCTTTTCCTTGCTTCATCAGATTTATCATCACTCATTTCACACAGAATGTCAAATGCCACTTAATACACATTTAGAGTTATGTACATTGTCATCAGAGTAGATCCTTAACTTCTTCTTTTATAACAATGGTGATATAACTTTTTGTCACTGCCGAGAGCTTGGTCCAATTCCATATAAATTGTGACCAAAAAGCGTGTATTTTAAATCCTCCTCCTGGGAATCAATCAAAGGTTTTTAAAAGGTTATCCATAAGTCTGACCGATTAGTCTCATAATTCAGAGTGAAACAGCATACAGGAGTGTTGTTGACACCATTTTTTCTTCTACTCTACCAGGGGTCCTTGAGGGGGTTCTAGGGGGTCCCCAGCCAAATGTATTAATACAGCATCACAATTAGCCTGTTTAGCCATTATTTTATATGTTGGATATTCAAACATAGCAGATGTACAAGCTCACAGAGCTGAAATCTTGACATCTTATATACATATTTATTTCCAAAATCTTGAAAGAATTTCTAGCACATATCCTTTCTTCTGGGGGTCCCTGGCACAAACATTTTCAGATGTGTTGTCCGTGACCAAATACATATCAATTTGGTCATCAGCAACAATGGGTCCTTGTTACAAAAAGGTTTGAGAACCATTTTTCCACACACACACACACACACACACACACACACACACACACACACACACACACACACACACACACACACACACACACACACACACACACACACACACACAGTATGTCTATGTATTTGGCCCCTTTCTTGTTTCTTTTATTTCCACGTCATCAGACTGATAATAATGTAACTTATAACTCATGAGCGTGCGTGTGTGCTGTGTGTGTGTGTCTGTGTGTGCGTGTGTGTGTGTGTCTGTGTGTGCGTGTGTGCGTGCGTGCGTGCGTGCGTGTGCGCGCTCGAACGTGTGTGTGAGATGTGACACCAGTGACAAAATCTACATCTACAAAATCTACATCAAAGTGTAGATTCCCAGTTAGCTTGATGCCACTGTCCTTTCAGCTCTTTAGGAAACTGAATGAAAGGTTGGGATACCTATTTTATACAAGTAGTAGCAGACACATTCAGAACTACAGTAGAACACTATGAAATTGAAGCTGATGAATTGGTACTCTCTCCTGCTGAAAATGTTAAACCCACCTGAAATGTAGTTGTCTGTGTTTATTAAACTCATTTGCTGCTCCAGACATGAAAGGCTTAAAGTTGTACCATGTAACTTTTTTTATAAAACAAATCTTAAAATTGTCCTAACTCTTAAATCGCTAAAGTTTTAGAACACCCACTCCGTTATTTTCAGCTTCTGAAGCCTTCTCTTTATACGTTTTCTATGATCCTGACCGGGGTCTGGTTTTCGCGCAAAAATTACGTCATCATACACTATCGGCCAATCACAGCGAGGGTTATACACTGCCGGCCAATAACAGCTATCTTGAAGTGGGGTCGCTAGCTATCACAATAGGGCGGCCATATTTGTAGGCGCCCGTGTGTCTCTATCTATACTCGGGTGAAACACTCCGTTTCTCCGGAATGCCTGAACGCACAGGAACCAGGGACCCCTCTAAAGATAGATCTCGGCGAGGTGGAGGCAGACGCGGGGGTGACGCGGGGGTGTGAGGCCCGGTCCGCGGCGAAAAACGGCCGAAAGACGCGGACGCTACTGACCACTAGTTGAGCAACTTACACAGTATAGCTTTAAATGTCCAGCGTGCCGGCCGCCTGCTCCGTCTGCGGCCAGTCTCTTATTTTGAAGGCCGGAAGTAGATCGAGCTAACTAAACTAATTCCTACTTGACGGAGATTCACCCGGAAGTACTTCTGGTCCAAATGTAAACAGGGGTGGAAGATGGATCCCTTTATACTTTTGCTATTTTAGCGAGAATCCAATGCCATCCTTGGCATCAAAAGTGTTTTTGGGAGAAAATGGACGATAAAGATGAGAAAGACCGTTGGTTTCAATGTTATGGGATCACTATTGTGTGGATGTGCGATGATGATGAATCGGTGACTCCACCCGTGCCAGGGCTTTTCAACGGACGGTATGTAGCCATTGCCAGCTTTACTGTATATACAGTAAATAGCCCGCGGGATCGGCACTCTAGATACCTTTTAATATTTCCCGAGTATTCGTGGGATTGGCATTCGGTTAAAGAACTGGAGAGACTGGAGAGGCTCATGTTATTGAGCAAACACTCTTTAGCAATGATTAGTATCAGAATATAGAGCTTTAACCTTTTAACAAAAAACAAAAGAAAAAAAATGGATCACTTACCCTAACCTTAACTACTCTACAACATATTATTCCATGGAAGTTGTTTTGGGACTGCAGACCTACTGTACATGTATTATCTGGTATGGTTCAGTGTATTCTAGCAGTTTTCCTTCTCTTTTTACAAACCTGCTTCATTCCCCGATGGCTGATGTCTCTGGTGTGTGCGTTTGCTTTTACTACAGCATGCTTGGTTACTGTATACATTATGTGTGTGTGTGTGTGTGTGTGTGTGTGTGTGTGTGTGTGTGTGTGTGTGTGTGTGTGTGTGTGTGTGTGTGTGTGTGTGTGTGTGTGTGTGTGTGTGTGTGTGTGTGTGTGTGTGTGTGTGTGTGTGTGTGTGTGTGTGTGTGTGTGTGTGTGTGTGTGTGGTGTGTCTTTTACAGTGTGTTGTGGGAGCCCATGGGAGACGGCAAGCGCGTGATTTCATTGGCTGATAACCATGCTCTACTCTGGGACCTACAAGAGAGCTCCACACAGGCCACGGTGAGGAGGATAAGATATGATAAGACACGTGTTTCTCAAACGTCATCATGCCAAGGACCCCCCAATGTACTTATTTGGCCCTGGACCCCCATCAAAAAAATACTCTCAGATGTGACAATAGTGTTCTAAAATAGCCGACTTGTGACACTATCGACACATTTGGTGTCAAGAGATTTGGTGTAGAAAATGTTGGAGTAGGAAAAAGTGGTCAAGGTATAGTTTACTTTACTGTCTATCAGCAATGAGTATCCACCTGTGTCTGCAAGACTTTACTGTAGCATTATCTGCGGGACACTTCCGGTTAACAGCAGACATACAAGCTCACGTCGCGTCGCAGATGTAACCGTTGTGAGCTTGTAGATCACACTCGGCTGCAACGCCAGAAATGCCGCTCGCCTTCTGCGCAATGCACAATGGGATGTTGGAAAGTTGTGGATACAGGTGGATATATGCACGGCAGGGTTTTCACTAGTCATTTTCCTGGCAGGCCAACGTGACCGACAGTGCCCTTTTGTCAACGGATGCACTGCACTCTGCGATGTTCCTTCGTCTGTCCATAGTTTAAAAAAGAATAACTTATCTACTAGCCAAATTGAACACCTTTATGTTGGTCTCACGACTTGCACCCTTCGTAGTTCCATTCATTTTGCACCATGTTGCAAGGTAAGTCTCTGTGCCACGCAGCTGTACAGCCAGCTCAAGCGTGATATAATACATTGTTGCATGATGGTGTCGCACGGCTAGCATCGGCGATATACACGACGCATTGAGCTTGTAGATTGGCTCTGTTGGCCGCAATATACGATGAAGCTGTTGTGTTTATTACGTGGAACACAGCTGTCGAAAGAAAAATACACAGGTGATCCGCCAGTCAATGTTTGCTCATAAAAAAAAGGAAATATGATTTTGATTGTTGAACTTTTGGTATTAATGTTGTTTTAGTGTTACTTTATTTAACATCCAAATAGCCTAATAATAATTTTACTAATAATTTGCGTGGAGCAAGGCAGCCACCTAATGTGGCCGGTGATCACTTTATTTATCGGGCCAATTAATAATGTAATTGGCCAACAACGGCCGGTATATATCGGCTAACGGAAACCTTGATCTTCAAATATGCATCTTCAACAGTGAGTATCTGGATGAATATATATAAGTACAATCTGTTATAAATGAATATAAGAATGTGTAGGCGCACACACACACACACACACATGCACGCACGCACACACACACACACACACACACACACACACACACACACACACACACACACACACACACACACACACACACACGCATATGCATACATTAGACACCCACCTGCTCTGTATTCTACACAGGCGAGACACGCACACATACTAACGTACACACTTGCCATATCATACAATAGCTAACTCATTATTTGATAACGACCATATCTTGGTCTTATCTTGCACACACACACATACGCACGACACGCTCGCGCACGCACGCACTCACACTCGCACATACACACACCTTCTGCGTCAATGTTGGTGAGCAGATACCACAACTCACTCTCTCTCTCTTACTCTCTCCACACACACACACACACACACACACACACACACACACACACACACACACACACACACACACACACTGGGCTACCTATAGGCATCTTGTGTGCTTGTCCCTTTCTGTGAGCTGTCTCCAGTTAGTTTCATATCGCTGTGGCCTCGTCTCCCCTGCTGTGACAGTAATAGTCTTCTTTAATAACCGGAGAGAGAAAAAAAAGAGCAGTCATTCTCTCTACTTCCCCCTCAGTACACGCAGTAATATGTACTGTACAGCACTACAGCCGTGCCTTACAGTACAGTACTGTATGGTATGTTTCACGTCAAACGTGGGTGCTGAGAACAGCTCGCGTGCCATCATGGAGGCCGAATAATAACAACTGTGTTGTGTAAATATGGGGGAAAACAAAGCCTGGTTAGTATAATCAGCGCCGTCATGTGGGAACCTTGTATGTACAGTACCACACCGTTTTTGAATTATCAAATATTGTATTAGTCAGAAGTACAGTAAGACATTAAAGCTAAAAGGATAACGCAAACAAGTCAGGATCAACCGCTGAAGAAGGCCATCCCTTTTTTCAAGCTATTTAGCAGGTGATTGGATGGGACAGTCTGTCTATCACAGTGTCTATCACTCATATTGACGTGTTTAGTGAACACTAAACGCAAGCCTCTTTTTTTCAAACGCATTTCACCTGGCATGGGGATCGAGGCGGGGCGCGGGGGACCACGACGTGAAGTACTTTTGAAAAAAAGAGGCTCGCGGTAAAGATGATGAAAGAACTACAGTTCAACTTCTAGATACGCCATCATCTGGCGGCGACCGGTTACGGTTTTGGACATACAAGGTTTCCACAAGACAGTAACGATGATATAAACATGACTTGGCATCCGAACTGGCCTTCTGTGTGTGTGTGTGTGTGTGTGTTTTATGTGCATATTAGAGTAATAATTAACAACCCCCCACTCTGTCTGTGTGTGTGTGTGTGTGTGTGTGTGTGTGTGTGTGTGTGTGTGTGTGTGTGTGTGTGTGTGTGTGTGTGTGTGTGTGTGTGTGTGTGTGTGTGTGTGTGTGTGTGTGTGTGTGTGTGTGTGTGTGTGTGTGTGTGTGTATGCGTGTGTGCGTGCACAGACAGTGATGGAGCTATAGGTGAAGCCATTAGTAATTCATGCTTTCACTGAGAGATTCTCACAAAGGCCAGCCAGGTCACACGCCCACAGGGTGTGTGTGTGTGTGTGTGTGGGTGGGTGGGTGCGTGCGTGCGTGCGTGCACACACACACATTTGCTTTAATTTGACGTGAAAAAATCACTGCTATCCAAGAGATTTCAATCAGGCTTACGCCAAGACAAATGTGAACACACATACACGCACTCACATGCACACACTGTAGTTACACATTATGCACTTGTGTGTGTGTGTGTGTGTGTGTGTGTGTGTGTGTGTGTGTGTGTGTGTGTGTGTGTGTGTGTGTGTGTGTGTGTGTGTGTGTGTGTGTGTGTGTGTGTGTGTGTGTGTGTGTGTGTGTGTGTGTTTGAAAACACATTCAAAAGTTGCAAAAATACAAGCTTGCTTGAAGGGATGGGTTTTTCATGATTCTGAATCCGTTGCAAGCATTTGTTTTGCTCAGAAAACGTCCATAGACACTTTTCCAGGTCATCACAAAGCAGCCGTTTTTAGCCCCAGGAGTGTTTTTCACACAACGATGAGGTATAAAATGGCGATTAAGTCGTTAATCAGATAAATCACTTTTGTCCGTTTTTTCTAGTTGATTCGCTGAATTATAAAAGTATAAACAACATACAGTATAATTTATTTAAAAAACTGCTTAATAATTTATTTAAAAAACTGCTTCAAGATTATTGTGGAATTGAAAGAAAGGGATTGAATAATCACAGCCCCAACAGACAGAGATAGGACAGCAGAGCAATGATGAGAGAGAGAGAGAGAGAGAGAGAGAGCAGTGGCGTCAGTTCAGAAAAAGGTAAGGTATGGCAACATGACTGGTGTCTTGCACTCGCGCGAAGCATACCTTAGCAACAGGCACGATGAAAAGTACATTTTTATTATTTCCACCTGTAGCCAAGGTATGGCAGCTGCATACCCCTGCCATACCCAATTGACGCCCCTGAGAGAGAGAGAGAGAGCGAGAGAGAGAGAAGGGAAACTATAGATTATAGGAGAGAGACTGAGTGAGATAAGGAGAGGGGAAGAGATGGCGGGCGAGAGAGAGAGAGAGAAGGAGCTTGGCAGCCAAGACAAATTCCTCCAGTGCTGATGAGAATGCTAATCTCCTCTCCTCCCTCCCTCCCTCCTTTCATCCATCCATCCCTCCATCCTCCTCCCTCCCTCCTTTCATCCATCTCTCCATCCGTCACTGGTTGATGTGTTCATCTCAAGCCTTGTCCAGCTGCAGCATGGATTTAACTGTCTCAAGGGCCAGGCTGGATTAGTGTGTGTGTGCGTGTGTGTGTGAGAGAGTGTGTGAGAGTGAGTGAGGGCGCGCATGTGGGAGAGAATCGTGTGGCTGTCCCACCAATGTGCATTGTTTGAATAAAGATTTGCATTTGTGCGTATTTTATGCACACGCACATGTGTCTGTGTGTGTGTGCGTGCGTGCGTGCTCGAGCGACCGCATAGTCTTCACGTGCGTGCGTGCGTGCGTGCGTGCGTGCGTGCGTGCGTGCGTGCGTGCGTGCGTGCGTGCGTGCGTGTGTGTGTGACTGCATGCGCATGGCTCATCAATTAGAATCGCTGGTGGAATTGAGCGAGAACATCTCCACTGACTCACTGGCACAGCCACACACCTTGTCCAGCACATCTGTTCACCCCCCCCCCACACACACACACACACACACACACACACACACACACACACACACACACACACACACACACACACACACACTCCCTTCTTATGCCAAAGCATGAACGCATGGTGATTTGACAGATAGCACTGCGCGTTAGCATTGCTCGCGCTCCTAAATGAATGTGTGTGCGTGTATGCTGTCTTGTTAGGGTGTGTGTGTGTGTGTGTGTGTGTGTGTGTGTGTGTGTGTGTGTGTGTGTGTTTTTGTGTGTGTGTGTGTGTGTGTGTGTGTGTGTGTGTGTGTGTGTGTGTGTGTGTGTGTGTGTGTGTGTGTGTGTGTGTGTGTGTGTGTGTGTGTGTGTGTGTGTGTGTGTGTGTGTGTGTGTGTGCTGTCTTGTTAGGGTCTCTAATTTAGTTAGAGCTCTAATAGGGCTGGGAACGCAGGACACACGAGGCTCAGGCTTGTGCCAATGCACCACTCCTCCTCTCCCCCTGATCAGAGCAACACATCCACCTCTCTCCCTCTCTCTCTCTCTCTCTCTCTCTCTCTCTCTCTCTCTCTCTCTCTCTCTCTGTCTCCTCACTGTCTGTCCTTTCCATCTGTCTGTCTCCCTTTCCTTTGTATCTGTACTTTGGATGGGAAGATATGCGATATAATCGTTTATCGTGATAAAAAACACTCAAGATAATCGTATCGTGGAGATTTAATTTATCGTGATATCGTCCTCTGTCATGCACTGGGATCAATTCACCTTTTATTTGCGGAGCTGCATATCCAGTACCACTTAAACTCTCTAGAATTGGTGAAAGGTACTTATAATATACGTAGGACTCTCTATCAAATATCTTTGCCAAAACAATTGCCGATCTACAAGCTCACAACGCGTCACGTTGTGAGCTTGTAGATCTGCTTTTGGCGAATGTTCCGCCCCAGGATAATGGATTTTGATTATCGTGATAATATCGTAAATCGCGATTTCTTTTGTCACAAAAATCGTGATATGAAATCTTCATATCGTCCCATCCCTAATCTGTACTGCTTTTCTGTATCTCCTCTTTCTTTTTCTCTCTGTCCTTTCTGTCACTCCTTCTACTATCTCTCTCTCTCTCTCTCTCTCTCTCTCTCTCTCTCTCTCTCTTTCTCTCTCTCTCTTTCTCTCTCTCGGCTTCTTCACCTCTCTCCTGCCCTGTCCTCTACCTTCACCTTTACTCCTCCCTTCCCGTTTCTTAATGCTCTCTGTCTCTCTGTCTATTTGTCTGTCTGTCTGCCTGTCTGCCTGCCTGCCTGCCGGTCTGTGTGTCTGATAGCCTACCGCTGCCCCCTCTGTCCTCTGTTGGTGAAATAATGAGAGCAGCAGCAGAGAAGGTGTGTGCAGGGACGGAGCCGATCGATAAGCTCTGCTCCAGCAGCCAGAGCTGAGCCATATGTGGAGAGGGAGAGAGAGAGACACTCAGGGAGGGAGGGAGAGAGAGAGAGAGACACTCAGGGAGGGAGGGAGGGAGAGAGAGAGAGACTCAGGGAGGGAGGGAGAGAGAGACACTCAGGGAGGGAGGGAGGGAGAGAGAGAGAGAGACACTCAGGGAGGGAGAGGGAGAGAGAGAGAGAGAGAACAAAAGAGGAAGAGGTGCAGGTGAGGAGGGGGAAGAGGGAGTTTGGGGTCAAGGAGAGAGAAACCATCACGTTCTATTGATCAGTGGTTTTCAACCCTGTGGGTGAGGGAGGGTATTTGCAAGTGGGCCCCCGAATAAGTGGCCAGGACACACAACAGTACAACATCACCTCTCAGACCCAAAACGTAGAACATTTTGTTATCGTTTGATACGATTTTGTCCACGATTCCATGCTGCATTGGCCAACGTTGAACAAAATAACAATTCCTCTACATTCTCTAATTGTGTAGACCTCTTTTAGTTAAAGATCTATAAGGGTCCATGTGGTTACCAGCTCTCCATCATTTAGCTGGGGACCACCTACAGTATAACCCCCTAGAAGGTAAAATGTAGTTGGTTGCTTTCAACCACTGATCCTGGGCTGAGCCAAGTCCAACAGGAAAGGCTTCTGTGTCACAAAGCACTAAATCATCATTAATCTTGTGCATTGATTTCAATTAGTTCCGACTCAAACACCTCAGGCCTCCAGTTTGATTCGGCTTCCAGCGATGCGGCCGCCGATTGGATAATGTTATCCAGTCTCTCTCCTGATTGGATAAAATTGCTATCCCAGACCTGGAAAATGTATTTTTCTGTTCACTAAAGAGCTAAAGAGACGGGGAGACTCCCGTTACAGTACGTTACTTAAATTAAGAACTCCAAGGAGGATCTTAGTTATAGGTGTAATAGTGTAATAGGTGTAATTGTGTAATAGGTAATAGGGGGTGGGGGTGGGTTAAAGTGGGTGTAGATGGGTGGAGGTGGGTGAAAGTGGATGGAGATGGGTGAAAGTGGCTAGAGGTGGGTGGGTGTGAGTGGAGATATTGGTGAAAGTGGGTATCAGGGTGGGTGAGGACTTCTTTCTCTCAAGTTCAATCTTCCACGTTTCTATGGCTTATAGTGCATATTGCTTATAGCTTTTTTTCTGTATGCCATGCCTCATTCACATAGGGAGCTTTAAAGCTAAAGTTTAGCTTGGTAATTCAATGTTATCTCTATGGAAACCAGCTTTTAAAATTTCCAAGCTGGAAAAAAGCTTGGAATTTTTTAAAGCTGGTTTGCATAGAGAATACATTGAATTACCAAGCAAACCATTAGCTTGGCTTCTCGCAGTGTGAATGCAGCATAAGTCTATAGCTTGTCCCGTTTTCGCTGCTTGCAGCTATATATATTTTTGACTATTGTGAGGTGTTTAGTTTCACAAGATGGTGTTGCAGCAACTCTTGCTGCTTGTGGGGAAGGATGGCTGCATAGATGCTGTCGTCTTCTTCCCCATCTTGTGTGTGAGATGGAGAAGATGTGGTGGTGGTGGGGGGGGGGGGGGTCGGGTCCTTTTCTCACGGGTGCGTGTGTGTGATGACTTTTTTCTTTTCTTTTTTTCTAGCTGATACATTTTAACCTATTTAGTGTAGACCAGGGGTCTTCAACAGGGGGTCCTCAGAGTTACTACAGGGGGTCCTCCAAATCTTTGTGTGATAGAAAGTTGTTTTCTTCTTTTTTTTATATTAACCACTTGAACCCTTAACCCTAGTGTCCTTATTTTGAGAACTTTAGCCAAAAATAGCAGATCTACAAGCTCACAACGCCTCGCACTGCGAGGCGTTGTGAGCTTGTAGATCAGCTATTTTTGGCAAAGAGCTTTGGTGTAGAGGGGAAAAAGAGCTGTCAAACAATGAAACTATGAAACAATGAAACTATATGGAATCTATGAACAGGTTGTGGGGGTCCCTTCTTCATCTCTCTCTCAACTAAGGGGTCCTTGGCCTGAAAACGTTGAAGACCCCTGGTATAGACCCTGATGCCGATTCTACAATATCTTCAAAATTCGTCCAGTTTTCTGAAAAACGTATGTTGCTGTATCAGTGGTGCTCAAACTTGTAGTTCAGCTATTTTCACAATATTTTGGAAGCGAGTCGAAGCGAGTAAATGCAAAAGTTCTTGTCCGGGTTGGGTGTCCATAGTTGAAATATTATTATTTTGGGGGGTCCCAGCCTAAAATTGTTGGGAACACACACGCTACCAATTCCAGTGCAGCAGTCCCTCTGGGATATGGGATAGATCAGCCTTGTAATATAGGATACGGGACAGCTGACTAAAGGCCCTTTTCCACCGGCAGCGATAACGATGACGATAACGATTTTAAAAAATGTGTTTTCAATTGAAGTGGATCGGCAGCATCCACCCAACACCGATAAAGACAATGATAGCCGACAACTATATCGTTAGGATCTACAACGGTGTTGGGTGGTTGCTGCCGATCCACTTCAATTGAAAACACATTTTTTTAAATCGTTATCGCCATCGTTATCGCTGCCGGTGGAAAAGGGCCTTAAGTGTGGATAAGATCGGCTGGATAAGCCATACAGTCAGTAATTGAGTACATTTACTGTACTGTACTTAAGAAGAACAATTATGAGGTATTTGTATTTCCAATTTTCTGTACTCTTCTTCCACTCAACTACATCTCTGAGGCAAATATTGCAGCCTACTTTTACTCCACTACATGTATTTGAAAACCTTAGTCACTAGTTACTTTTTTAGTTTTTGGTTATTATCACAAAACATAGCCTACATTACCCACTTCAGCCCTATATACATTTCGGCCATTTGAAAATAGCCAATGTACAAGCTCACAGTGAGTCGCAATTTGCTATTTTCCCATTTGTGTACATTTGAAAACTTGTGAAATGTGACCTTCTGCATATTGAATACTTTCAATTGTTTACATTTTGATACTAACACTTTGTACTTTTACTCAAGTAAATTTGTAATTCTGGATTTATACTTGTAACAGAGTATTTCTGCATGGCAATTGTGATACTTTTTTGAAATGTGGGAACTTTTACCATGACTGCATACAGTGGTGTGAGAAAGCAATTTAAGGGCAGAGGTGGTTCGGTTTCCTGGCATTAGCACCAGCAGCATGAGCTACTTAGTACTCTTCTTTTACCTTTCTACTTTGTTTTCTTTGTGTGTGTGTGTGTGTGTGTGTGTGTGTGTGTGTGTGTGTGTGTGTGTGTGTGTGTGTGTGTGTGTGTGTGTGTGTGTGTGTGTGTGTGTGTGTGTGTGTGTGTGTGTGTGTGTGTGTGTGTGTGGACATTAGTTCCACAAGATGGAGCAAGTCTTACTGCTTATGGGGAAGTTGTGGTCTTCCCCATCGTGTGTGACGTGGGGAAGAACACAACTTCTGAGGAACCTGAGGAACTGTAACTAAATAATTCTGCTCTTGTGCAGTGCTAGCTTCATGTGAAGCATTGTTTTCTCACTCAACAGTAAACAAACCAGCATACAGTTAAAATTGTATAAAGGGTATCTGCACGTTTCTAAAGTTACAATTACATTTTAAATACCAAATTGGCTGATCAAGTTTGTGAAAATAGCCGATCTACAAGCTCATAACGCCTCGCAGCTATCAGCACAATGTTTATCTGTGGAAGCAAGTGGATCTAAAAGTAATGTCTACAATTCCAAGTGCTTGTCAGGGTGGGGGGTCCCCAGTTAAAATAAAAGATTGTGTGTAATGTCATGCTTGCAAAACGTCTTCTTTTAGCAAGGGGGTCGGCCGCAGGTTTCTGTCGAACCACGAACAACGCAAAGCGGAACAGAAGCACCAAGATAAAAGAGAAAACACACTTCTCTTGTGTTCACTCCGTTCTGAAGAGAAGAGTTAAAGTCATAAAGGTAGAGATGGCTGTGGCTTTTCATTCTGAACGCATTGAGATCCAAGAGGAAGATGATGCTGAGACCAAGACTACAGCTCAGGACACACGTCCACAGGAGATTGGATCTGGTAAGAGACCTTACTACTGTAAAACTACAAATCACAAAAAACATTGCTTTTTAACTTTTAACGTATTTAGACCTGGACATTTTTATTTTAACCATTTTATTATGCTTTAATTATTGAACATTTGTGAAAAGTCTTTGAATCTATAAATGTCTTCTAAATCCTTCTAAGGTTTTTGAAAAATGCATTTTTCTATGTCAGTGGTTCTCAAACTTTATCATGTTATTTGAAAAAAAAAAAAAAAAAAAAAAAAAAAAAAAAATATATATATATATATATATATATATATATATATATATATATATATATATATATTCAAAGATTTGCAATTCATTTTTTCTGAAAAATAGCAGACCTACAAGTTCGCAGTGCGATGTCTAAATAGGTTAAACAAGATCAAGATAGGTTCTCACTTCTTATTCTCACTCTGTGTGCGTGTGCGTGTGCGTGTGCGTGTGTGTGTGTGTGTGTGTGTGTGTGTGTGTGTGTGTGTGTGTGTGCGCGTGCGCGTGTCTCCAGCCAGAAGATGGTACAGGGCGGTTGGACTGGGTTTTGGATTGCTCTGTGTTGTTCAAGCTCTGCTCAACATTGGTCTCAGACTCTCTCTATGTAAGTCAAGTCTCACGACAATGAGTTTTATTATAATGTTTTATACATTTATGATGTTCCAACACATGTTTTATGTTTTTTGCTAGCAAACAGAAACTGTAGCAGCATATTAGGAAAACATTATAATATTTTTTAAATGATCTCTCATTTTGTGAATATGGTTCTTATGCAGACCCGTGCAACATGGTGGAGGGGGATCAACCAGCCACCAGCTACAACCTGTCACTGGCCTGTACCAACTTGACTCATGAGCGAGACCACCTGGCTGGCTACTACTGCACCATTAAGGAGAGGGATCAATTAAAGACCAGTTTTGACCAGTTAGAGGCCAGACAGAACAACCTGAATAACCAGAAAGACCAGTTGCAGACCAGTTTTGACCAGTTGCAGAGCAGCTATAGCAAACAGACTGAACAGAGGAACCAGATACAGTCCCGTTTAGACCAGCTTCAGACTACATATAGCAAACTAGTTGGAGATCCAAATGAGCTGAAGAGGAGGCTCTGTGGTGAGTGACACTCATTTTTCTTTTCTTCCTAAATTGTTATATCATGTTGTGCATCATTTGTTGTTAATATGAGAAAATTAAAGACGAGCACACTTTATTCTTTTCTTTGTTAGAATCATACGGATTTACATTTGGTGGTGGTCGGTGTTATTACATTTCTACTGGGACGAATACCTGGGAGCAGAGCAGACAATACTGTAGAGACAGACAATCAGACCTCGTGGTCATAAAGAACCAAGAAAAAAATGTGAGCGTGTGTGCGTGCCATGTGCGTGTCATAACCTATATTGAATATATTGCACAGTTCATACTTACAACTTTTCAACGATATCTTCATATAATTGGTCCTCATTAATGCTCATTATAATATGGCACCATTTTTGATCTACTCACTCCAAGCTAATTGAAAGTGCAGGATTGTATTAGTTAGAAAGTTAGCAGGCTGAAATACAAGCCATTGTTCTTGCATAAAAACTAAACTAAAAACTAAACTAAAAAGAAATATTTATATACAGTATATCAAATCTTGTTTGAAATGGCCAAACCTGCCTTCCTATGTTGTAACAGTAGGCCAGTTTCTGAACTGTCAACAGGCTTCCTCTGAGATACAGTGAGTAGACAAACATGGCACCATATTATAACAAGCATTCGTGCGGAGCAGTCATATGAAGATAGGTTGCAAAGTCCTTTAAGTAACCAGCTACTTGTTTTGTTCAGGCCTTTGTTGACAGAGTTTTTAATGGACAAGCGTGGCTGGGTTTGACTGACAGAGACCAAGAAGGCCAATGGAAGTGGGTAGATGGTACGCGACTGACCACACAAACGTAAGACCTTATCTTCATTCTTCTCTTCTTCATTTCAACAACATTTTAATTCACATGTTTATACTTTGCGCCGTTCTTTTCTCTACATGGTATTAAATGTTATATATTAACATTGCCTAGTGGGTGGGTGGATCGACAGTGGACGTCGAAAGGGTAACATCTGGACTTGTGAGGTGCAATATTGCTCCGATCCGCACCAATGTTGTCACAATCATTGGAAAGACTCTACTGTACCTTGACAAGCAGGGGCCATCGCCATGTTGATTTGTGGTGGACATTTTTGACAAAACTTGTCAAAAGTTTTACCAGAAACACATAGCGATAGCCCTGAATGACCATAATAGGTCTGTAACTGTGTCCATGTGCTCGGTAGTAAGTCAGATTCTTTCCCAGTGGGGGTTGGCCTCCACCAACCCTAATGGAACCAAATGGACCCGTAAGGGGGTCCTTACAAATATATCATGTGAGAACCACTAGTACTAGTTTGAATCCTAATATGCCACAGTGTCGTAGTAAATAATTGTAAATAAATAAGTAATTGCCATACATAAAAAACATAAGAGACTTGACATTCTGTAACTAGGTATTATGATCAAAATAACATTATAATGGTGTGCAAAACAGAACATCCCAAATTTCCCACGGACAAGGCAGTCTTTGCCACGGACACATTTTGTCCGTGTACGGACATATTGGTGACCCCCTATTACAAGCGTTACTCCAGTTACCTTGCCAGGACAATGCATCTATAGAGCATCGCAGCGGAAGTGGATTCCTGGGGTCACTTGATATTCCCCATTCATTTTCGCCATAGACTTTTACAAATATATTTATAACAATTATGTTAAGCCTCGAACCAAGCCATCCAGGATGGAGGTGAATCCTGACCATATAACCTTTTTTTCTATGTGAAAACATATTTTAATATTACATTATTTGATATACTACATTTAATAACTACCCTTTGTTTAGCGATGTTCAAAATGTTCTTTTCATAGAAAAAAAGGTTATATGGTCATGATTCACCTCCATCCTGGATGGCTTGGTTCGAGGCTTAACATAATTGTTATAAATATTTTTGTAAAAGTCTATGGCGAAAATGAATGGGGAATATTAAGTGACCCCAGGAATCCACTTCCGCTGCGATGCTCTATATGGCTAGATTTGAAGGCTAGTTATAAAATAGAAACACTGGCCCCAAGACAATAACACATGTTTTCTATTTCAATATCACTACGTTAATTTGTCTAACATCTAGAAACCCATTTGAGGTCATTGTGAAAAACAAGGACAACTAAATTAAAGAAAAAGTTAAAATTGTAAATGCATTTTGATAAAGTAAAATGTCCTTTCTTCTGCAGGTACTGGGACACTGGTGAGCCTAATAGCAATGGGGATGAAGATTGTGTTATTATGTCTGGGGTTAATGGACAAAGGTGGCAGGACTATCCCTGTTCTAGCGGTTTCCGTTGGATGTGTGAAAAAGTTCTATAGTGAAATCACTATTTTCACAAAATATTAGTTATGTGGTGCGTTGGTCAAATGTATTAGCTATGCGGTTTGTTGGTATAATGCAGTGGTGTACTTTTTAATATCAATTCATTGCTGTGTTCACATTTTGACATTTTCCAAAACAATTGAAAGATTCCATACATTTTCAACACCAAGTATAGCGAAAATAGCAGATCTACAAGCTTGCATGTAATGTACTTATATTAAGTGCAGTACACTACGCAAGTAAATGTACTTTGTTGTACTGTCCACCTCTGGTTCATTGTACTAGTTACTGTATGTGTTGTGTTTGTACCTCTACATCATGGGTGTGCTTATATGTCATATAGTTTATCTTTTTGCTTTGGTTTGTCTGCCTTGTAATTCTACCCAATACGCAGTGCAATGTGCACTACAGTATATTACAATTTATATTCACATTTTAATTGTTTAGTTGATAATACATCATGTGTTTAATTTTGATAACATGCTTCATAAAGAACAATAAAGTATGTCTCATATTCTTAACAGTGAAAGTTTTTATGCATATTTGTCACCGTTTCACCAATCAAAAGTCTAATTAGGGGCCAAGCACGAAGTGCGTAGCCCTTAACTCTTACCATGCCACAGTGGTAGATTGACGTAAATGGGCCAAAAGCCGTCAGTGCCAATGACGTATATAATAAAAAATGATTATTTTCTTTTTTTTTTTTTTTTCTTTTTTTTTTTTAGATGTCAAAATGACCTGAGATCAGAGAGATGCTTTTCTCTGTTTGTGTGTTGGCTCCCTCGTTTAGCTGATTGAGAAAATGTGTGTCCATTCTAGTGGATGGACACTTTTTTTGATTCATTCAGCTCTATCTCTGGAACCATTTGTCTGATTGACAAAATTATTTTTGCCACTGAATCACAACAACTGTGTCTGTCTCTGTGGGGGAAAAAATCAAAAAAAAAAATCTTTTCTTTTTCATTGCATAGTAAAGGAAACATACAAAATCCTGGCACAGGGACTTTGGGGCCATTTTGGCCTGGCATGGAAAGTGTTAAGATTTTACTTCCGCCGTTTTACGAAAAAAGTGCTGTATTATCTCCACGATGCTGTTGGTTTTTACAAAACTGGGCAATATAGTAGAGGGCTATGTCAGGATTCAGTGACACGAAGACCACGACCATTGGCCAAAGGGGTGGCGCTGTAGCGATACATTGAATGCAAAACTTTGAACAGGTATAACTCATGCCCTGTTTGACCTACAGCAATGAAAACTCGATACACACTGTCTCCTCATACCAAACAACTTCCGTGTTCTTCCACTATTTTGAATTATAAAATCACTAACACTGCCATTCCGAAGATTGACTTCCATATTTTGGAATGGCGGGGTTTCCAATTTTTCTATAAGACCCCGCCATTCCGAAATCAGACACACTACTATTCTGAAGATTGTGTAATAATAATAGGGAGTGGGGGTGGGTGAAAGTGGGTGGAAAGTGGGTGGAGGTGGGTCGGAGTGGGTGAGGTCTTCTTTCTCTCAAGTTCTATCTTCCATGATGTTTCAATAGTGCATATTGCATATATATTTTTTCCTGTATGCCTTAGTCCAGGGGTCTTCAAAAGGAGGTCCAGGACCCCTAGGGGGTCCTCAGAGTTACTACAGGGGGGCCGCCATCTTTGTGTGTTAAGAACTTTGTTTTTACATTAACCAGTTGAACCCTAGCATCCCTATTCTGATGAGAACATTAGCCGAAAATAGCAGATCTACAAGCTGACAACGCTATAGATCAGCTATTTTCGGAAAAGACGTTTGGTGTAGAGGGGGAAAAGACCAGACCAAGTACAGAGTGAATGGTCCAGTTTACAGTTTACTTACAAGTTGAAGCAAACAAGTGGTGTTTAAATATCTGAAAAAACGGGAATCCAACATAAACTGATAAGCTGTCAAACAAGTCTATGAAGCTATATATGAAATCTACAAAATAACATTCAACCTTTATAATTTTATACATTATGTAGTGAGGGTCCCTGCTTCATCGCTCTCTCTCTCTCTCTCAGCGAGGGGGTCCCTGCTTCATTGTACTCTCAGCTAGGGGGTCCTTGGCATGAAAAGGTTGAAGACCCCTGCCTTAGTCTATTGCTTGGCCCCGTTATCGCTGCTTGCAGCTACATTTTAGTTTCGTTTTTTTTTGCGGTCTGAGTCATTGAAGCGTGCATAACACTGAGGGATGAATTGTATAGATCTTCCCTCCATGGGAGCAAGGTGAGGCAGAGGTTAGTGGGGTCTAAACATTGACTTAGCAGCAGGGGGCAAAGCAGGGGTGGAAAAAGTACTCCATATCTTTACTTAAAGTAAAAGTATCAATACCGCAATCTAGAAATGCTCTGAAAGTAAAAGTCCGAAATACAACTTTTACTTGAGTAAAAGTACAAAAGTATCAGTATCAAAATGTACTCTAAACTTAGTGTAAAGTACCAAAAGTATAAAGTAGTAAGTACTCATCATGCAGAATGTCCCATTTTCCAAGTTTTCAAATGTATACAATGTAGGCCTATAAAAATAGCAGATCTACAACGAGATGCATTGTGAGCTTGTAGATCGGCTATTTTCAAATGGCCGAAATGTATAAAGGGCTGAATGTGGTTAATGTAGCCTATGTACGTTTGTAATAATAATCAAAATCTACAAAGTAGCTAGCAACCTAAGTTCAAATAATTGGAGTGGAGTAAAAGTAAAAAATACCTAAAAATTATATTTAAGTACAGTACTTGAGTAAATGTACTAAGTTACTTTACACCACTGGTGCAAAGGAACTAAGTACATTTACTCAAGTGTTGTACTTATAAAAGCAAACGAAATACAGACTGTACCTACAGTATTTTCACAAGCTAGGTTTGGAGTATGCAGTTAGCTTATATAAAAAAAAACTTTTTCATTTTTGAGCAGTGCCAGCCTCTCCCAACAACTGTGCATGTCTGTCTGTCCATATGTCTGTCTGTCCGTATCAGTACGGCCTCAACAGCTGCAATACCGCTGGGTGACCAACCTTCAAGCGCTGTTGAGCAGCCTTGAAGTGCTACTGTGTACTATGGTAATGGTATAGGCTAAGCCTCATTTTTATTTTTTAAAGCACCTTGTCGTGTGAAATGTGCCGTATAAATAATTGTGACTTGACCTAAGTACAATTTTGAGGTATTTTCTTTTTACTTTACTGGAGTACTTCCAATTTTCAATATTTTCTTTTTACGTCTACTCCACTACATCACATCTTTAGTTACTAGTTACTTTGTAGAGACACGCGGCAAAGGTCGTCCGGATCGGGAATCGAACCGGCGACGCCGCCAGGCATCCATGCCTATGTGGCATTGCCTAAGTGGTATGCGCCTGGACCAGTAGGCCCACCAGGGCGCCCCACTTTTGGTACATTTTGATGCCAATACTTTTGCTACTTTTGCTCAAATGAAATCTTTAACACTGGCTCCCTTTTTTTTTACTTGTCCTCATATTTCTACGGTATGCGATATTTATACTTTTACTTAAGTAAAAAAAAGGGGGGTACCTCTTCTTCCATCATTGACTTAGCAGCGGGACGGAGGGAGCAGAGACAGGTACATGCTCGTTGCCTCCGGGGTCTGCTCAACGCCTGGGGGTTGTGGGGGGGGTAGGACCATATGTGTTCCTGTCAATAACACTCATGTGCTGTCAGGCATTCAGAACACAGCGATCCATATGCTGCACGGAGGAGAGCCACGCTGCGCCGCGGTCAGCTGGCACCACCCTGTTAACGCTCTGACCTTGAAGAGAGACGGGAGGCTTTTCTTTGTGGCCGCCGCGCGTGCCGTGTTCTTTGGAAAATAAATGTGTCTTTGTGTCGACCGCACGTTGCAAAGAGATAATAATGTTATTCATTTATACAGCGCTTTTGTAGATTGTTGTATCTCAAAGAGGGGTCTGGGGACCCCCAGGGGTCCTTGTAGCATCCCGATCATTTTAACCACTTTAACCATGCTTTATACTTTGGCTATTCAAAAATAGCAGATCGACAAGCTCATAGCGGACACGCTCTGAGCTTGTAGATCTTCTTGTTTTTTTTATCATGAAAATGTGTGCACATCTTTGATTTTGTATTTTGAAAGCAAACATGTTTAACACAAATCTTCTCTCCTGGAGGTCCCTGGCACAACATATTTTGGAGATGCTAGCAGCCAAGTGCATATCATTCTGGGGGTCCTCGACAGGAAAATGTTTGAGTAGTCGCTTTACCAAAAATAAAATTAAAATTACTAATTGCAAACTAATGAATTGTGTGTTCTTTGTGTTGACCATAAGCGTTGGACGATAATGGATTTTGACGGTACAACTATAGTGAGGGAGAAAAATCACTGTTTCGTGATTATATCACGTTTATTACGTGTATATTTATTCCTTTCTTTTATAATGAAACAAGTTCATCAATCCATCCATCCATCCACTAACGACTTGCGATTTTTGCAAGTCGACTCGACTCAATAAAAAGTTGAGTTGAAGTCGACTTTACTGTTTGATGACGTCATCACATTGAGAGGGACTCTGGACTTCATAGAATAGCCTAAAGCCTAAAGCGAAGAGAATAGCCTAAAGCGATCCTTTCTTTCCTAAAGCGATACGGCTTTTGTTTTGATGTTGATATTATAGATTCCATTGCAACCAGCATCATTGTATAATTATAATCTTAATTCCTACACTGCACTGTTCTGTTCATCCATTGAAAAAACACAGGTGGAAAAGGAGATAATCATTCTGTCCTTGACAATAAGCAATCCTACTGTTTGAATGCTGTACACACGCGCACATGGAGCAAAAATTATGATACAAATAATACAATAACAGAATTTCAACTTTCGACTTTCCTTGGTGGGAGTGGACTTGTGTAATGAAGTCCACTGAGTCAATTTGTTGACTTTTTGGTTCATGCCCTACCATCCACCCACCCATCCATCCATCCATCCATCCAGAGAGCATGTGACAGTAATTGTAATGCATCAGACGTGTGGCTGCAGTTTGATGGAGCTCATTACTGAGGTTGATATTTGATGAGATTCTCGTCTCATAATGAGAATTATTCATTAGACTCATCTTGTGTCTTCTTCTTCTCCCCCCCCTGCGGCTCCAGATCTCCAGCACTGCAACTCTGGAGGGCAAAGGTCAGCTGAAGTTCACCTCGGGCAAGTGGAGCCCGCATCACAACTGCAGCCAGCTGGCCACCGCCAACGACACGGCCATACGGGGCTGGGACCTGCGCACCATGAGGTGAGCTACGATCAGCCGGCTTAACCCATGTAGACCTGGAATTATTTTATACTTTAGCTTTTGAAAAATAACAGATATACAAGCTGCGAGGTTGTACATCTGCTATTTTTGGAGGGAAAAAAATGCAAACCTTTGAATATATTTTTTGCAAAGCAAACTTTTGTAACTCAAATTTCTGCTTCTGGGGGTCCATGGAACAACGTATTTTGAGATGGGGGTCCGTGGGCCAAATACCTATATTTTTGGAGCTCCTTGACATGAAAAGGTTTGAGAAACATGTTAGAGCCCCAGCAGATGGATTGCTGAGGCGGAGCGCAACACCTACCGGCATTCACCAAATATTTGAATATTCGAATGTCAAAGTCACTATTCGACGTTGTTCACCGAAGTCGAATATTCGCTTTTTATTATTTTTTAAATTGTTTTCTCTTTAAAAAATGTATAGTTTATAAAGATTGGCTATAGATAGGAAGTCATAAGAATGAGTTGTCAATGCCCCTGGTGGATGAATTTGTTAATGCTCTATACCAGGGGACGTCTCAAACCTTTTTAGGCAGTGGCCCCCAAAATAAACATAATTTGAACTGGGGACCCCCACCCTGACAAGCACTTGGAATAGTAGGTATTACATTTAATGTGACTCGCTTCCACAGATAAATATTGTGAAAATAGCAGATCTACATGCTCACAACGCCTCGCAGCGCGAGGTGTTGTGAGCATGTAGATCGGCAATTTCACAATATTTGTTCACCTCTTGCTTACTTAATATTTGACAGTTTGGCCAGTCCTGTCGAATATTCGACTATTCGAATACTTTGCGGTAGAATAATTCGAATACTAAAAATCACTATTAGTGAACGCCCTACCTACCATCAGCTCCCTTTACCGCACCCAAGCCATGCTACTCATGTGCAGAGTTGGCAGTGCCCAGGATCGAACCCATGACCTTGTGGTGGAAAGGAGAGTGCTCTCTTGCCCACTTACCCTGTTGTTTGTTGGATTCCCGTGCCTAGACGCTTAAACCGTCAATTGTTAACTTTGTGCCAAGGTCGTCAAAAGTGAGTTTTAATTGCTATTAGCGGAATGGTTCA
>NC_137827.1:42116814-42131814 GCF_963921795.1 Nannobrachium achirus | reverse complement strand
CATATATGGGCATAAAAGGACACATACAGACATATACAGAGATCTCCATATATGGGCATAAAAGGGAAACAGACAGGCATGTACCGAGATCTCCATATATGGGCATAAAATGGACGCAGATGTTACACGTCCCGGCGTGGGTACGTGTTGTGCAGTTTATGTGATTACCCTGAAAATACAGGACACAAGGATCAGACACAGAAACGTGGTGTTGCTTTCACAAGATCCACAAGATAATGCTGGTTTTATTAAACCCCAAAAACTGTACTCTGTCAATTCTTTCTTTCTTTTCTTTTTCCATTGTATGTTCAATGTTGATCTTTTTATGTTTCCAATAATCATATAAACAATAACAATCATTCTGTCAAAATTCACAAATTCACATTTCCATTACACCATTCTCATCATATTCCCATATTTTCTCTTCATACAGTATGCATCTCTTCTCTCTTTACAGTACAATACCATTGTATTTAGTATAATAACATTGCAGTGTCACTGCATTACTGTGGCAAGGCCTACTGGTGGCTAGCTGCACTGCTAAAGTGCTACACAGAAAGTAGACAGTAGTTAGTGGAAGCTAAATGCTAACAACACTAGTCTGGACCATAACTCAACACACATATACAGTAGCATATTCAAATGCAAAACCGAAATCATTATTCACACATCCTGACACTCTTCTGTTGTCAACTGTTACAAAACTGGTTCCGAAAATAATAATAGAAAAATAAACTGTTCAGGAGCACACATTGCATGAAATAGTCACAAAACATCATCATCTTTACATCAAACTGAAGCCCAGTGTCTTATCTAACTCCCGAAATTGTTTGTATTACAAATACAGTTGTTTTGAGGTCATTACTAACCTGAAAATACAGGACACAAGGATCAGACACAGAAACGTGGTGTTGCTTTCACAAGATCCACAAGATAATGGAGCTTGGGCGGAAGTCACGTACGCATACTGGCATTCCCACGAGTGAAGCAAGCCTACACTGCCCCCTACTGACAGTAGTTAGCTGTTGTTTGGGCATTCTGTCAAATCCCAGTGTATAGTCAAATGATTATTATCCACATGGATATAATAAAAACGAAAATAACAAATTACACAATGTGACAACTTCTTGTGGGTGTCACACGTTCCCCGACAAAATAAAGATGGCTCCTGACATTCCCAAAATACAAATATCTCAAATCACATTCTTAAAGTGCTTCAAACTCAAAAGTTTCTTCAAAATAAAATCAACATCAATACATGGGTGTCATGTATGGCATATATGTTGATGGCATGTAAGGTGCGGGTGGATATGTCAGTGACATATGGTAAGGTGTACCCCAGAATGGAAAGTATGCCTCAACTGAGTTGATTGTTGGGTGACCAAGTGTATCATATGTAAACATCTGTGGTGGTCTCCTCTCCCTGGCAGATCGTCTGACATCATTGGCAGGTGAGATCACCCGTCTCTCTTCGCGTTCAGGTAAGTGTTCATTGTCATTTGTTCTTTCTGCGTGCCTTTGTTCTCTTGCAGGTGATGGAACTCGATCAGGTAAGTATTCTCTCTCATCTTGTCTTTGTGCTTGTCCTTGGTTTTCCCTTACAGGTACTCTCTCAGGATCAGGTAAGTATCTTTCTTCTTCCACAGGTTCTTGAACTCTATCAGGTAAGGATTCTTCTTCACTCTGTATTTCCTCCCTTATAGGTGCATCAACTGGTTCTCTCTGACTTGAAGTCGGTTCTTGGACTGAATCTCTCCGTTCTGTCCTGTTCAAGGGCAGTCTCAGCCAATATCCTCCAGTGCTGCGTTCTTCCTCTGAATCCTCTGAGTCTTCACTCTTGTCCACCTGTTGTTCTGAGTCACTGGCTCTTGAACACCTTTTCCTCTGTCGTTTCCCAGGTGCTGAGTTCACTGGATCAGGAGGTGTTTCGACAGGTAGGTCGCTCACAGGTAACAACAGATTACGATGCAGGGTTCTTGTTTTCTGCTTATCTCCACTTTCTTGATAGACAACGTACACAGGGTTTTCTGATACCTGTTCTTTGACTAGGTATATGGCCTTTTCCCAGTACGACCTTAACTTTCCAGGCCCTCCTCGTTCGCTGAGGTTCCTCACGAGCACACGGTCTCCAGGCTTTAAGACAGCTCCTTTCATCTTCTGGTCATAATATGACTTGCCTCTGGCACTTGAATGCTTGCTGTTCTCACTTGCGATGTGATAAGCCTCAGACATTCTCTTTGCCCATTTCTGTGCATAGCCTTTGGGTGTGACTGGGTCTGTTTCTTCCATCAACCCAAATAACAGATCGACTGGCAGGCGCGGATGATGGCCATATAGCAGATAGTACGGCGAGTAGCCAGTGGCCTCGTGCCGGGTACAGTTGTACGCATGTACTATTTGTGCGAGATGGTCCTTCCAGCGTTCTTTCTCTTTGTCTGCCAGCGTTCTCAACATTTGCAGTAAAGTGCGGTTAAACCTCTCTGCTGGGTTGCCTTGTGGGTGATATGGCGATGTTCTGGAATGGCCAACCCCTGAGAGCTTCTGCAGCGTCCGGAACAGTCCGTTCTCGAACTCGCGACCTTGGTCGTGGTGCAATTTTGCCGGATACCCAAACCTTGGTATGAAGTCGTTATATATGCGCTCTGCTGCAGTTTGTCCGGATTTGTTCTTCGTCGCGTATGCTTGCGCGAATCGCGTGAAGTGGTCAACTACTACCAGGATGTATTGATAACCTCCCTTGCTGGTCTCAAGGTGTAGGTAGTCAATGCAAACGAGTTCTAGAGGGAAGCTGGTCGTTATACTGCCCATAGGAGCGCGCACGTGAGTGACAGGTTTCTTCTGTTTGATGCACGGGCACTTCCTAGTTACATAGTCCTCGATCTCTCTCTTCATATAGGGCCAGTAAAACCGCTCTCTAGCCAGGTTGAGCACCCTCTCCGTACCAACATGTCCCATCTCATCGTGAAGATGTTTCAGCGCCACAGGTCTGTATTTCGCAGGTAGGACAAGCTGCTGTCTGGTGTCGGTCCGTCTGTACAGGAGCTCCTTTTCCAAGTGTAGTTTGCTCCACTCATGTAAAAGCTTCCTGGTAAGTACATTTGCTGCTTTCCGCATGTCATCAGTAAGTGCTGTACTTGTCTCCTTGAACCTCACAATCTCTCCAATAGCAGGGTCCTCTCGCTGTGCTCTCACAAGCTCATCGTGACTTATTGTTGGCAGGAGTGCAGGTGGTTGTTGGCTGGTGTCAAGAGAGGCGATGTGCAGGGCAGCGATCCAAGCCACATCTTTCCTCTGAGCTGCTTTGTTTCCCTCCCACGTTGCGCACACAGCATCATGGCTCAGCTCCTCAGTGCAAGCTGTCATGTATCTGTCGATATCTAGAGGAATCCTCGACAGTGTATCTGCATCGATGTTTATCTTCCCAGGTCGGTACTTCACATCAAATCGGAAATCAGACAGTTCCCCTACCCAGCGATGACCCACGGCATTTAGCTTGGCAGTGCTCATAATGTAGGTGAGCGGGTTATTGTCTGTGTAAATCGTGAAGTGAGGGGCGTAATACAGGTAATCCCTGAACTTCTCGCACACGGCCCATTTCAAGGCGAGAAACTCCAACTTCCCGCTGTGTAGATTGTAGTTTCTCTCTGCTGGGGTTAAAGTTCTCGACCCGTAACCAATGGCCCTCAACTTCCCGTCTTGCTGCTGGTACAGGATCGCCCCGAGACCCTGCTCAGATGCATCGGTATGCAGGACGAACGGTAGGTTGAAGTCTGGATATGCTAACACGGGTGGGCTCGTGAGCATGTCCACAAGTCGCTCAAGTGTCATCTGATGTTCTCTTGTCCACTCTACAGGAGTTCTGGAGGACAGTTGTGGTCCTTTGGATTTTCCTCTTCGTGTTACAGTCCCTTTCATCTCAGGTTTGACTTGCAACAGCTCATAGAGAGGTCTGGCAATCCGCGAGAAATCCTGGATGTAGGATCTATAGTAGCTTAGGAATCCAAGAACCCGTCTGATATCCCCTACTGTCTGCGGCGTCTTGGCCTTCAGGGACACCACTGCTTCTAGGTCCTTTGGGTCAATTCTGACTCCTTCAGCAGACACAAGTCTCCCCACGTACCGGACCTCACGTCGAAAGATTTCACATTTCTCCGGTTTGAGTTTCACTCCATGGTGTTGGAGAGCTCGGAGAACTTTGCGCACTCCCTCAACGTGTTCTTCAAAAGACTTCGCATAGCACAGGACATCGTCGAGGTATGGAAGGCAGTACTCGTCCCTTAGCGAGCCAAGCATTTCCTCCATACTCCGCTGGAAGGCTGCGGGCGCGTTTGTGAGGCCGAATGGGATACGAACCCACTCAAACAACCCCCAGGGCGTGACGAAGGCTGTGAGATGTCTGGACCTCTGCTCAACGAAACCCTGATGGTAAGCTTTCCCCTGATCGAGAATGCTAAACCAGGAATAACCTCCAAGGGCATCAGTCAAGTCTTGAATTCTGGGTAGTGGATGTCGATCAGCAACGGTCTTTTGGTTCAACATGCGATAATCTATACAGAGGCGCAGTGTTCCATCCTTCTTCCGAACGCACACCATTGGAGCCGAGTAGGAAGACTTGGATTTCACTATCCACCCCTTTGCCAGGAGGTCCTGGATGTATTCCTTGACTTCTTTGAGCAATGGCTTCGGGATGGTGGAATATGCTCTCTGGACTGGAATATCGTCTTTGAGATTGATCGACATTTCCAGGCTTGGAATGCAGCCGATATCGTCGCTGTCTCTTGCAAAAGCTGCCGATTCTTCATACAGCATTTTCTTTACTGTCTCTTGCTGCTCCTCTTCCAGGTGGGTGATATCAACCGGAGGGTGCCACCAGGATGGACTTTCATCAGCTGATGAAGCGGTGACACTGTTGATCTTCACGTTGACCTCCTGGTCTTGTACAGCATTGTCAGGTGAGTATGTTTCAACTACTTTTGCGATTGTCTGCACATTTCCCAAGGCAGTCTTTCGAGGCAGAGTTATGTCATGCTTGGTATTGTTCCCAACTGGCACCGTCACATATGGTTGCCTCTGGTTCTGTATTTCGAGCAAGCCTTCACCCACATCCAGTTGTTCTAGAGGCACGCTGTCTTCATCCGGCTCAAATAAGACAGGGCTGGTAGATGAACTCATGTTGGGTGGGACTCTGCACTTTATCCAGGCGACCTGGCCAGCGGGGATAACCATGTCATGTTGGCCTAGCCTCAGGCGTCCGTGCTGCATGCTGGGCTTTGTAGTGGATACACAGCTCACTATAGCCTCCGCTTTGTCACTGGTAATGGAGATGGCCCCACAGAGCAGGGTAATCAGTGTTGGGATGAGTTTCTCTGGTTGTCCCAGAATCAGTTCCTCCACAACGTTGAAACCAAGCAGTGGTCTTTCCAGGGGCAGGCTACTCACTAAGAATGGGACACTGATCAGCAGGTTAGGGTCTTCATTCCCAGGTAAGTTTACTGTTACTGCCACCCAGCCATCAAATGGGATTAGTTCTCCATTCACTGCATACACTCCCAGCTCATCCTCTTCCTTCATCAGTTCAGTGAGCGGCTGGGCCTCAAGATGAGGTAAGTGTTTGTCTTTCCATGCCCGGTCGATCATACTCACTTGGGCCCCTGTATCCAGCAAGGCATTCACGGATAGCCCGTTCAGGTAACATTGAATTAGAGCTTTTCTTCCAATTAGTCTTGCAACTAGTTCGTTTTTGGCATTCAGTGGGTCTGGTGGTGGCAACTTAATGGTCTTACTTTGCTCATGTCTCTGTTTTGCACAGGCGACTACTGGAGGTGAGGTGTTTGCCTTAGTAGTGCTCTCTGCGTTGGTCTGGTTGCCTTGGACACCACTCGGCTGAGGCGGTTGTGGCCCGATCACTGGTTGCCCCCCTGCAGTGACCGGCTCCAGTTTCCCTGGTTCTTCTGCTTTTTGAGGCAACCCACAGCCCTGTGACCTTCTTCACCGCAGACGAAGCAATGGCGACAGTATGACAGGCCCTGCTCCAAACATTTAGGACAGCTGCTAGGCCTCTCTCTTCCCGTAGTTGTCGGTTTCCTCTGGGGATACTGGCACACCTGTTCTGGCGGTTGTACTTGTATAGGCTGTTTCAGTGAGTCAACTACTTTGGTAAGTGCCTCAATTTTATCTGACAGTTGTTGTATGATGTCCATTCCAACTGTTGGTTGGACAGTCTGTTGCTTTGCACCTTGAGCTTGTGCTGCATTTGCTTCTAGCTGTGCACCTTGGGCTTGTGCTACCTTTGCCTCTAGCTGTGCACTGTGGGCTTTGGTTTGGTTTTGGCGGGGCGTTGTGCCTAACCTCTTTTGCCTCTCGCTCTCCTCACTCGTTATTCTCATCACATGTCTGAGGATCAGCTCATCTTTCACATTGCTATCAGCAAGGAGGGGTTTTAATTCTCTGCGAATATCATTGTGTTTTTGTCCCAGCCCCTGATACACTGTGTGTAAGAAAATGTCTTGCACTGTCGCTTTGTTGTACTTAATGTTTGCATCAGGAAGGCTGGATGTAAACAGTATCCTCTGTTTGAGCCCAATTACTCGGTAAAGAAATTGTTGGGGAGTTTCACCATCGTTCTGCTTCGCACACATAAGTTCCGGAAACAATTCAGTACTCTCTCGCTCTCCCAAGTGGGATTGTAGAAACCCCTTGAGTTCCTCCAAAGTAACATCCTCTTGACTAATCAACATCTCCTTGAAATTCCCTGGCTTGATTATCCTCAGCACAGCCCTGACAACTTCAGAATCAGTGAAGCCCTCCTGAATTCCCTCGTCAATCTGTCTGCACACATTACTGTAAGTGATGTCAGCTGAGTTGTCACCAATTTGACCCCCGTGGATTTTGAATTCCCTTCGTTGTAGATACGAGAGTTCTCTGAGGGAGACCACCTTCGCATCTGGCTGGTAAGTATTGGGATCAGCTTGGTAGCGTGTGTGTGGTGTGTGTAATGTACTGGGTGTGTGTGGTGTGCGTGGTGTGTGTGGTGTGTGTGGTGTTTGTGGTGTGTGTGGGTCTCTGTTTCGTACAGCTGGTTGTGTTGGTGTGGGTTGTGAGGAAAGTGACTGTGTGGCAGGTGTGTCAATACACTGTTTAAGTTTTTTACCAAGCTCCTCATAGCTTAACAACATTTTCTGTAGTTCGACATTTTGTGTGGCACCAACTGAATCAGTCATGGCAGCACTAATGTTATCACTGACTGTAGTAACATGGTCTGCATTTACTGTAGTAGTGTTGGCGGTGTCAATTAACTGGTTGGCGGCACTGGTTACAACTGCCAGAGTAGAATCAGTTGGCCCCACATTAACATTGGCATCAACATCAACAACCATATTACCATTTACATTTGTTGCAATTATTTTCTCTTTCTCAGCCTTGCGTGCAACATCTACAAGATCTTTCAGCACTAGAAAATTAGTCATACCTCTGTCCTCAGACTGAAGGTGATGCTTGCTGTAGATGTACTCACAGATGTGATCAAAGCAACCCTCGTGATCTTCTTCCTCCAAGGTCAACTGGTCTCCTCCTGGCACCGGGCCCACTTGTTTGGCAATTTCAAAGAGGCTGCTTGGCGACAGGGAGAACAGGCCCATCCTAATGTCCCACATTAGTCTCTTCCTTTCTTTGTCCGCCATTGTAGCTCTTCTCCTCTTCCTCACGTCAGGCACACACAGTCCAGCAAGTTGACACAGTCTCTACTTCGGTCCACCGATCACCGCTCAGGTTCACTGTTCACACCTGTCCTTCCTCTACAGCGTCCATCGATTTCAGCATCAACAGTTCAGCACAGCTCTAGATGTCATCGGATGTCATCGGTTACTCTCCAGGTCAGTCGCACAGTTCAGCAAGATGACAGTCTCAATGTTCACTGTTCTTAATCGACATCAGTCTCTTTTATTCACAGGCCTCATGTACTGCAGCCGCAGCTCCTCTCTGGTTGTAGATCTCAGTTGTTACTGCATTAGCTCACAGCAAAACAGCTCAGCTCTGGTCCCAGATGTCATTAATTTTTAGATAGCGTCCCACCTTGGCCTGTAGGTGGCGCTATCCCGGACGAGCCCCCAAGAAACTGTTACACGTCCCGGCGTGGGTACGTGTTGTGCAGTTTATGTGATTACCCTGAAAATACAGGACACAAGGATCAGACACAGAAACGTGGTGTTGCTTTCACAAGATCCACAAGATAATGCTGGTTTTATTAAACCCCAAAAACTGTACTCTGTCAATTCTTTCTTTCTTTTCTTTTTCCATTGTATGTTCAATGTTGATCTTTTTATGTTTCCAATAATCATATAAACAATAACAATCATTCTGTCAAAATTCACAAATTCACATTTCCATTACACCATTCTCATCATATTCCCATATTTTCTCTTCATACAGTATGCATCTCTTCTCTCTTTACAGTACAATACCACTGTATTTAGTATAATAACATTGCAGTGTCACTGCATTACTGTGGCAAGGCCTACTGGTGGCTAGCTGCACTGCTAAAGTGCTACACAGAAAGTAGACAGTAGTTAGTGGAAGCTAAATGCTAACAACACTAGTCTGGACCATAACTCAACACACATATACAGTAGCATATTCAAATGCAAAACCGAAATCATTATTCACACATCCTGACACTCTTCTGTTGTCAACTGTTACAAAACTGGTTCCGAAAATAATAATAGAAAAATAAACTGTTCAGGAGCACACATTGCATGAAATAGTCACAAAACATCATCATCTTTACATCAAACTGAAGCCCAGTGTCTTATCTAACTCCCGAAATTGTTTGTATTACAAATACAGTTGTTTTGAGGTCATTACTAACCTGAAAATACAGGACACAAGGATCAGACACAGAAACGTGGTGTTGCTTTCACAAGATCCACAAGATAATGGAGCTTGGGCGGAAGTCACGTACGCATACTGGCATTCCCACGAGTGAAGCAAGCCTACACTGCCCCCTACTGACAGTAGTTAGCTGTTGTTTGGGCATTCTGTCAAATCCCAGTGTATAGTCAAATGATTATTATCCACATGGATATAATAAAAACGAAAATAACAAATTACACAATGTGACAACTTCTTGTGGGTGTCACACAGACAGATAGATATCTCCATATATGGGCATAAATGGACAAAGGCAAACATACTATGGTTTGCCTTTGTCCATTTCGGGCGGCCAAGCTTCTAGTATGAATGAATGAACCACTGTAAAGCGCTCTGAGCACTTGGAAAAGCGCTATAAAATAAAAAATGAAATTCGTTAAGTCTGGTTTTGCGGTAACTGTGTTAAAATATGGAGATACAAGGTTTTTCCCGCCTGACCGTGACGATACGCCACCTCCCAGTGTATGGTTGTGGAGTTTTTTTGGGGGCGTAATTTGTACGTTCTCAAAAGGTCATATGTTTACGTTGCCATAGGTCACAGAAACGTGTGCTGCAAGAGACCTTTGCAGTGTTGGCCTGATGAGGGCCAATTAGCACACATGTTTACGGCTAACACTATGCAATCCCGATCCCTAATTTAACCTTGAGAGGGTGCAAATGTAGCCAAATGGATGTTTTGTTTCAGTTCTTTCAGTTACAACTGGATCCATTTTTACCGTAATTAGCATAAATAATCCTCTCATGAGGACCGATAGTGATGCATCTTTTAAAGATATCGCTGGAAGGTTCATATTAAGAGGACCATGCAAACGTTACAAAGCATCATATTTGAAAACAAAAATTTGATCTAAGTAAGGAACAATATTGTGAAACTGTACCAAATAGAAGTTTACATTAAAGGTAGGGTACAGTAGGTGATTTTTTGTTTTGTTTTGTTAGGTTAATGCTTCTATATTCAGATTTTTCACGATGTCCTGATGTGTTTGTAGAATAATGAAATAACAGTGTTGTATGTGTTTGTGGAGTGTATACAGTACACCATGGTATTCACTGCTGCAATGGGTGCTTTGAAACCTTGATTAGGCCAGCTAACAGGCTTGCAGTGCTAGCCACTGGGCACTCCAGCTCTGTCTGTGTGTGCGTGTGCGTGCGTACGTGTGTGAGCGAGAGATGTGTGTCACCACCAGGGATGTTCTTATAGTGTTTCACCCCCAAATTCCTGTTTGCACCAACAGACCACATTATGGGGGAAACACGCACGCACGCACGCACACACACACACACACACACACACACACACACACACACACACACACACACACACACACACACACACACACACACACACACACACACACACACACACACGCTCTCACACAGAGAATGGGGCATGCAGAGGCTGTCAGGCCTGCGGCCATAGCATGCACTGCAGGGTGCATACTGAAAAGCAGTGCTGTGCTGCAGTGAAGCATGGCTCCACAACACCTCCCCTGTTGTGTAGTGTGTAGTGTGTGTGTGTGTGTGTGCCCTTGTATTACTATGTTAGTGAGGGTCTGATATCACAAGTGGAGCAGAATTTGACGATGTGAAAACTTCATGTCGCGAGTCTCGCGACTATTGCGACCAAATAAATTGCGATTTACGATATTATCGCGATAATCAACATATTCCCAACATCCATTATCCTGAGGCGGGATATTAGCCAAAAAGTAGACGATTTTCAAGCTCACTAACGTTGTGAGCTTGTAGATGAGATATTTTTTGCCAAATAGATTTGTTAGAGACTGAAAAAAATCACACCCGTGTGAACTGAGCGGTGGTTCCCCCCCCCCCCCCCCCCCCGTGTGTGTGTGTGTGTGTGTGTGTGTGTGTGTGTGTGTGTGTGGCCTGGACAACAGCGCCCCTCCCTTAACATGTGTGGTCAGAAAAGGTACTACACAGGCTTGAGGCTACATACAGACCCACCCACATACAAACAAACTAACATACCTACACACACGGCCACGCTATGGAGACGGTGTGACCACCGCTCAAAAAGACTGTATCAAGTACGTTATTTCCAGGTCCTTTTTACCATTTATAGAGGGTTTAAATGGTAGAGGGTTTAAATATGCAGCTCTGCAAATGAAAGGTGAATTGAGCCCAGTGCATTGACGGAGGATATTTTCACGATAAATGTAAATCTCCACGATATGATTATTGTGATTTAATCACAAAAAACGATAATAACGATTATCGTCCCATTCCTAGTGAGGACAAAATGTCCTCACGCGGAGCTGTCCTAAAATGTCGATGTCCTCCCAAATATAGTCATTCAGACATGAGTGTGTGTGTGTGCGTGTGTTCGTGTGTGTGTGTGCGCGCGCGTGTGTGCGTGCGTGCGTGCGTGTGTGTGTGTGTGTGTGTGTGTGTGCGCGTGCGTGTGTGTGAGAGATGGAGTGAAAGCAGATGGAAAGGGGAACAGAGAAGTGGTGATTGATAGCGGTGCTGTTTGGCCCCTTCAGAGCCCAGGTTAAAAGCCAGCTGTCTTCCTCTTACGCAGACGACTGTCAGGAAGCCCTCAACCAGGCAGACAGCAGACCTTCTCTTCTGTTCTCTGTAAGGAAACCATCTGAACCAACACGCTTACAGTCCTTAGTACGGGTCCGTTTGGTTGCATTCGTATCACTCAGAGATACAACTGGATAAAAAAAAGAAGAAAAAAAAACAACAACACAGAGGATAACAAATAGTTTTTGTCGGTGTCGGGCATTTTTTTGTAGATTAATTCCCTACTTTATCATACTACAGTGTCACACAAAAGCATCAAAAGTAGCAAATCCACAAGATCTGCTACTTTCGAATTTGAATCGTGAAAAGTAACAGTTCTGGACATAATACGGTTTCCACCCGACAGGGGGTCCCCAAATTATTTTGGGGGGTCACTAAATGGTTAACTTAATGTGCAACATTGTTTTCTCACTCAACAGTAAACGGACCAACATAAAGTTTAAGTCGGATAGAGGGTTTATGCACATTTCTAAAGTGACAATTAAACACTTTTGAATAAATGACAAATGAAACATTGGCCAAATTGTCAAATATTAGAGGCAGAAATTTTGAAAATAGCCGATCTACAACGCCTTGCGTTTTGAGCATGTAGATCTGCTATTTTCACATTAGAATCGTGTTATACAAAATGTAATGCCTCAACTCTTAGTGCTTGTCAGGGTGGTGGTGGGGGGAGGGGGTCCCCTAGATAAAATATGATTATTTTGGGGGTCGCACGCAGCCTGAAAAGGTTGAGAACCAGTAAACAGAAGATCCGTTTTCAGGTGGGAGGCATCATTTCACTTCAGCCAATCAGGAGAGAGTATCCACTTCCAACTTTGTCTGCTCATTTATTTGTGTTGTCCCTTCCCATTTCAGTTGTTTAATCTGTATCCTGTCTGAGTTCTCTATCCTGATTGGATACCATTGGTATCCCGACCAGAAAATACATTCTGTTTATTAAAGAGGTCTAGCAAATAGAAATAAAAAACAACACTCTAGCATTGAGTACTATCAGAATATAGAGCTATTTAACACTTATTTTAACCAAAGAAAATCACTTACCGTAGCCTACCTTTAATGTCATAGTATCATTAAATTCTCAGTGTTTCTGCAATTAGGGACCATTCGCTTACCTTTGTACACTCAAAGGTAACCAAACGGATACAAAGACAACTCTGAGGATTGTATGGAGTGTTCACTGAGGCTACCCAAGGTAAACCATTATGCAAAAAAGGAAATGAATAAAGAAAACGCTCCGTATCATATTTTATTCACATATTCAAATACGCCCGCCATTATGCAAACGCGCTAGCTGTTAGGAGTATGGTATTTCACATTCAAATACAGGGCCATTATGCAAAAAAGTGTGGACTGTTATCTCCTGTAATTTTTGTCCCCTTTTTGAAATAGTAATATTCCACATACGCCGACGTGCTGATTTAAGGTTGACCTTTCTTAACCCCCGGTACTGTCAAGGCGATCAATCTTAGGTAACCTTTTCACACTGTCACAGACTCTAGGCGGCAGACCCCCACCACCACTAGTCATAACCTTCATAGCGGAAAAGATAAGGAAAATCGTCAAGAATTCATTTTTTTAAACAAATGAACGACTGTTCGAATGTTTTGTTTGACGTGTTGGCGGTCCGCTTTAACCCATTAAGACCTGAGGCTGATGGTTCTACAAAATGCCTTCTAAAACAGTAGTTCTCAAACTTTTTTGTGCCAATTACCCCCAAATACATCCGCGGACCCCCACCTGAACATGTCAGGAACAGGGAAAGTCAGGGACCCCCAGAAGAGAAGGTTTGTGTAAAAGAAAACACTTGTTTTTAAATAGCAGATGTACAAGATCGCTGCGCTCCACGAAGTGACGTGCTGTGAGCTTGTGTATCTGCTATGTCTGAATTGCCAATGCTAAAATCTAAAATGACATTCACATTCTTTCATGTTTTTAATGGGTTAAGGACTACGTACAGTATGTGATTTCTACCCTCTCAGTGTTAAATTAAAGCAATAGTCTCCCCCTCCCCCAGTACATTTTCTCTTGTATTACTGACCCCATGTAGCGTTGAAATCATGGAGATTTATTTTTTATCGCATTTCGGAGCCAATAATCTAATATTTGACTAATTTAAGTTAACAGGAGGCCAGTCTTAACAAGAGCAAAACTCTATTTAAAACATTCTCTTTGAACCTGGGTCATCAGTACAGGCCTCTCAGTGATGACACGGTGAGAGTTATTTTTTTAGTTTAGTGTATTTCATTCTTTTTACCGTTTTGCCCTGGCCTCCTACTGCTCCTGCATCATGAAATATTAGATTGTTGGCTGAGGAATGCGCGTAAAACGTAAGAAAGTAAGAAAAAATACCCATGAATCCAAGGCTTCATTGGGCGAGTGAGTTTTTTGGAGAACTATTCCTTTAGAAATCATTTTCCTGTTTGTTGCTACTGAACTGATTGTATTTAGATGTATTTATTTATTATTATATTTTTAGAGCACCTTTCACAGTCACAGTAAAGTGCTTTGAAGTTTTAAAAACGTACATATCAATAAAATAGTGAAAAGGCAAAGTAGTAGCCTAAAATAATCAGCAGTAAAACAACCCCAAAAAAGAAACAGCAAAGCACTACCATTAAGTACCATTTCGTCTCTGCCTCATTATGTCAAAAACTCTTTACTTTTCACGATTCAAATTCAAAAGTAGCAGATCTACTAGCTCTGGTCCAGAGCGTCAGCTGCACTGACGCTCTGACAGACCCGTCGCTAAATAACTAGACCGGGATTTCTCAGCCCCTACGAGTGCTCAACTTGAGTCAAAATAAACTAAACTAGTTCACTACTCACCAAACCAACGGTAGTTTTGCGTTGTTGAAAGTCTATACACCCCGCCCACTCTGTAAAATACATTATTTTTGTCATGAAATAAAACGCACCCACCTCGAAGCCACCCAGCGGCCACCGCAGACACAACGGTTCACAACCCGGAAATAAGCGGCGGTCGAGTTTTATTTCACAACAAAAATAATGTATTTTACAGAGTGGGTGGGGTGCTGAGAGGTTTCCCTCCGCGGAGAATAGACTTTCAACAACGCAAAACTACCTTTTGGTTTGGTGAGTAGTGAAGTAGTTTAGTTTATTTTGACTCAAGTTGAGCGCTCGTATAGGGGCTGAGAAATCCCGGTCTAGTCATTTAGCGACGGGTCTGTCAGAGCTCTGGACCAGAGCTACAGATCTACAAGCTTGAAACGAGTCACTTCGAATTCGCATCGCGTTTCAAGCTTGTGGATCTGCTACTTTTCATGATTTTGTGTGACGCTGTAGTGTGATCAAGTATAGGGCATTAATTAGAGTGGTTGCCCAGCAGGGCAACACACTATAGTTCTAGTGCTACTTTATTTATTCCTTCGTTCTAGATAAACTTCTAGCCAATCAGGAAGCGGCATTCTCGGTGACGTCACCATTATAGAGTAAGTCCATTGAGTTCAATGGGGGAGTTGTGCTTTACATGACAATTTGGCTATCCAGACAATAAATAGGCAA
>NC_137827.1:42081814-42111814 GCF_963921795.1 Nannobrachium achirus | reverse complement strand
AAGACACTTATAGAATCGGGTCAAAAATAGCAGATCTACAAGCTCGCAGCGCGGCACTCGGTGCCGCGCTGTGAGCTTGTATATCTGCTATTTTTGTAATAGTTAAAGCATAAAATAATGAATAATGTGTACCCGTTCTAAACGGGTTAATTAGCATGTTAATTGCCTAATGAGATCAGTGGGCGGCCCCGGCTAGCCGGGGCTGGAGCTGCTGGTGGCAAAGCAGCGGGGGGACAGCGCACCGCACGGGGCCATTCCACTCTGCTGAACAAAGCCAAGGAGAAACCCTCGCTGGGTGCCGCTCTCACCCACGAGGAGAGGAGAAGAGAGGACAGGAAGAGTAATACGATAATAATACAATATTACAAAAGAGCAGGTTGGGAGCTATTAGGACTGTCACGATTATGACATTTTACATGACGATTAATTGTCACTCAAATAATTGAGGTTTAATTCAATTTAATTGTTTTTTTTTGTCGTTGACAATCGCATTTCTGTTTGGCTTGTAGGCTTTGAAGTTGCACATGGCAGATATGACGCGTAACCTAAATATACAAAGAAATTAACGACATATTTGACAACTTAGAGAACATTGATAGTGGAAATAGCCGATATACAAGCTCACAACGCTGTGAGCTTTGTAGATCTGCTATTTCCACTATTTTTTAACATGTTTGAAAATATATGAAAAATGTTCAACATGGAAACGATTGACGATTATGACAAAATAATTGCGGTTATGTCAAATAATTGCGATTAGACGATTATGTCATGATTGTGACAGGCCTAGAGCCGAGAAGGCAGATGAAAAAAAGAGACAAGACGAGGAGGTGAGATGAGGATAGCGGAGAGGAGAAGAGAAAGGAGCCAAGAGGAGAAGGAGACTAGAGAGAAGAAACGCCTCTACTCTTCTCTCCTCTCTAACGCTACAGTATGATGTGAGGCTGTTCCAGGCTGTGTTTTTCTTTTATGTAATAATAACAACACATGGCATTGCTGTCCGGCCGAAAACCTCTTATCTCACTTTTTTCCGCCCTACAGCGTCACACAAAAGCATCAAAAGTCGCAGACCCACAAGCTCCTTCGCGATGCGTTTCCAGCTTGTAGATCTGCTACTTATGCTGTTTCTGAATTTGAATCCTCAAATAGAATAGACTGTATTGTCAAGTGCATAGGAATTCTTGGAGCACAGCTGACAGGGTCGGCGTATAAAAAGACATACAAAATACAGACAAGACAAGACAAGACAAGACAAGACAAGACAAGACAAAGAAAACAGACATCCAACATATATCCTACAATACAGTACTCAATAATAAAAAAAGACGTCATAGTCCAGACTAAGAACGGTGCAAAAATAATGCATAGTGTGCAATTCATCTGTCATGATTCAGTTGATCTGTCATCGTTCACCAAGCGTTGGATTGTTCAGCCACTAATAGGGAACGTGAGCTGGGTTTAGACCGTCGTGAGACGGGTTAGTTTTACCCTACTGATGATGTGTTGTTGCAATAGTAATCCCGCTCAGTACGAGAGGAACCGCAGCTTCACACATTAAGAAAATGTCACCCTTTCTAGCATGTTGTAGCACTGCTATGGACACCTCCCTCTCTCTCTCGCTTACTTGTATCGTGTTCAAGTTTCTGTCTCATCTCCGCTCGGCACTCCTCTTTTGCCCCCTCTTCTCTCTGTCCTCCGTTCCTATCCCATGATCCCTCGCTCTATCTGCACCCAGCACACGTTCTGCTCCCTCCTGTTCTCTCACCCCTCTCTCTCTCTCTCTCCTGGTCGTGGACAACCCCCCCCCTCCCCCCTCCTAACGTGGCACTGAGTGCCGCGCTATGAGAGCTGCTATTTTTGAATAAACGTGAAAATGTGTGAAAATCTTTGAATATATGTTATTTTAAAGCAAACATTTTTAACTCATATCCTTGCTTCTGGGGAGTCCCTGGGACAAAATATTTTGAGACGGGGGGTCTGTGGCCAAATAATTAACATTTTGGGGGCCCTTGACATGAAAAGATCTGAGAGCCACTGACATAGAAACATGGGTTTTCAGAAAACTGTCAGGATTTAGAAGACATAGAATCGGTCTTATTCTCTCTCTCTCTCTCTCTCTCTCTCTCTCCCTCTCTCTCTCTGCTCTCTCTCTCTCTCTCTCTCTCTCTCTCTCTCTCTCTCTCTCTCTCTCTCTCAGTCAGATCTACTGCATAGAGAATGCCCATGGGCAGCTGGTGCGGGACGTGGACTTCAACCCCAACCGTCAGTACTACCTGGCCAGCTGCGGAGACGACTGCAAGGTCAAGTTCTGGGACGTGAGGAACGTCCAGGAGCCTGTCAAGACCCTGGAGGAGCACTCCCATTGGTGGGTTCATTACGGGGTCGACCCCAGGATTATAGGAGGGGGTCAGTGTTGTACCCGAACGCGTTCAAAGAACGATCGTTCATGAACACGTTCATATTTTGGGCGAACGTGAACTGAACGTAATTGTTTTCGCTTGATGAACACTATTGTCGAACGCGGTCATTCTGACGCCCTTGAACGGCGTTCGTCGGCCGTTCATGCGGCGGTCCGCGCCTCCGCGGTCGTCTGTCCTCTCGTCCCTCTTTTCATTCACATGCTCCAATAGCACGCACTGTGCACGCAGCACCTCGTGAACATTGATATGCGGTGCTGTCTGCACTCTGCAGCTGCACTGTGAATCTCCTCCTTGTTACGTCTCGCAAGCCTGACTATACTTTGTCGTATTTGTGTTGTACGGCGAAAATAGCTGATCTGCAAGCTCACAACGCGTCGCATCCACGAGACAACGTGAGCTTGTAGATCAGCTATTTTAACCAACGCGGAAACATGCTGTGCGTGAGGTTTAGAAACGTCTGCCTTCAGCCCTTCACAATAAGGGTGCAGGAAGACTGGGCACTGGGCAGTGGGCACATAAATATTGTGGGCACCTCAATGTTAAGTTGGATGAAATTATTGCTGTGTGTGGTTCTATGGGCTGTGTCAATAATTTTGACAAATAATAGCATGCAGCAACGTCTAAACATTTATATATATATATATATATATATATATATATATATATTATATATATTCTTTTTATTATTATTTTTTTTTTAATAAAAGTATAAAAAAATATATGGTTAAAAAAAGAACGAAAAAGAACTAAGTTAGTTCATTTTGGGGAACCATGAACTTTAGTTCAAAATATAGAATTATGAACTTGAAATGAACAAGTTCATTTTAGAAGTTCTGAACTTGAACTTGAACTAGTTCGTTTTGAAAATGAACTTTCCCAACACTGGAGGGGGTTCCCTTATGTAAAGAGACAATTTAAGGGCTTTTGAGACCTTTTTAATACAAAAAAATTAAAACATAAATTAAATGAAAAAAGACCATTACTCCATCAAAGGTAATCAACAAACTATACTCTAAAAACTGGTCAAACATTGGGCAAATTGTAAAATAATATAAGAAAGGAGCAAATATTGTGAAATAGACGATCAATACAAAATGTAAATATGTTATCTACAGTATGTTGGCTCCATTGATCGAAGCTTGCATGTTTTTTTCGTAAAGTAAAGCCTTGCTTCATCATACAAGACTGTCGCACAAAACTAGTGAAAATAGCAGATCTACAAGCACACAATCGATTTACTGATCATGATCTGAAAACGCTCGCGGCCCACCCACTTCACAGCGTTAAAGTGGTCAGACGCAGACAGACAGATGCACAATGTGACGCGCGGTGAGCTTGTAGCTCTGCTATTTTGGCTATTTGGGATAGGTCCCTGTAGCTCTGTGTTCTGCTCTCCTCAATGCTCCACACTGCTCCGAGACACTGTTCACACAGTCAACACAGTGTACTGCACATTGTGTGTGTGTGTGTGTGTGTGTGTGTGTGTGTGTGTGTGTGTGTGTGTGTGTGTGTGTGTGTGTGCGTGCGTGTGCGTGTGTGTGTGCGTGCAATACGAGCAGCCCCTCTCTCTCCCTCTCTCTCTCCCTCTCTCTCTCTCTCTCTCTCTCTCTCTCTCTCTCTCTCTCTCTCTCTCTCTCTCTCTCTCTGGTGTGAGCTGAATAAATGATCAGTGTGTCTGTGAGCCAAACTGGGCTGCCGCACACCAACGTTCACCTGGTTCACACGCATGTGCACGCTCTCACACACACACACGCACACACACGCACGCACGCACGCGCACGCACGCACGCACGCACGCACGCACGCACGCACGCACGCACGCACGCACGCACGCACGCACGCACGCACGCACGCACACACACACACACACACACACACACACACACACACACACACACAGACAGATGGAATGGCAACCACCCTTCAGATCACCCTGACATGCACACAAGCCTGCAGATACTGTGTGTCTTTGTGTGTGTGTCTCTCACTCTCACTCTCACTCTCTCTCACACACACACACACACACACACACACACACACACACACACACACACACACACAGAGTAGATGTTATCTCATTGTGATAGTCTTTGCAAACACATCCATAACTCTAGATCAGTGCAGAGAGGATCATCTCTGATACTTTGGTGTGTGTGTGTGTGTGTGTGTGTGTGTGTGTGTGTGTGTGTGTGTGTGTGTGTGTGTGTGTGTGTGTGTGTGTGTGTGTGTGTGTGTGTGTGTGTGTGTGTGTGTGTGTGTGTGTGTGTGTGTGTGTGTGTGTGTGTGTGAGTGCGCGCGCGTGAATGTGTGTCTGCGTGCATGTGTGCGAGGATGCGTGCGAGGTGGAAGCATTTGTGGCATGTGTTCACTTATCTCTCTCCAGTGTGTGTGTGCGTGCGTGCGTGCGTGTGGGAGCTCATATTTTTGCAGAGTGCAGCCAGGATAGCGCCCAGGGGCTCCTGGGGGTATTGGGGACTATTTTTTAGCGGGGAAGCGGATTAGGGGTGGTGCGCTGGGGAGCGGCGTGGCCGTGGCTGATTTTCTGTCAACAGCCTCAGTTATCCCTCAAATCCCACTCCTGTGAGGGACCAGGACCTCAGTGTGAGACCCCCACCCTGGGCTGGGAGGGAGGGAGAGAGAGAGAGTAAAAGTATCAATACCGCAATGTAGAAATACTATAAAAGTCTGGTGTTCAAAATGTACTTGAGCAAACGTACCAAAGTATTGGCATAAAAATGTACTTAAAGTACTGAAAATAGCGAAGAGTACAGAATGAAAAAGGTACAGAATAAAAAAAGGACAGAATGTCCCCATTTCACAAGTTTTTCGAAATGTATAAAAATCGTTGAAAATCTACAAGATCAACTTTTTCCAAATGGCCGCAGTGTAAAAAAAGGGCTGACATGGTAGTAGGTGCTACCAGTTGCTTAACAACACATATGCTGTCCTTTAAAATTTGACAGTTTCTGGCTGAACTGCCCCTAGTCTCCATATACCGCCATGTAATCCATAGTGCATGGATCATGCACGCCCATGCACAGATCATGCACCACGTGTGTGCACGCCGTTCACAGCTTTCAAACAAAAGAAATCCACTTGGAATTCCGTTCAGGCATTCATTAGATAGCAGCCATTGTGTTTTCTTCAAATGTAAACAAACATGGCTGCCATGTTTGAAAGATGGGGTTGGTATGGGGGTCAAACATGCAATTTCGCGTCCGATATTAATTAATTCAATATATTTGATTGATCCAAATCCGCCCCCGCACCGCGGATCACCGCGTTGGACCGCGGCTAAAACCGTCATCCGCGTAGCAATAGCGTGGAAGGAACACGTTATTCCAACCAGTTCCTTCCAATCTAGACCCCTGGATTAAAATATTTTGTGCCAGGGAGTGGGACCCCCGATACTTGATTTGTGTTGACGATTGGGAGCTTGTAGGACGGCTATCTTCGGCGTGCGATGCCATCGTACTGTACGACGAAGTATGAATTGAGCGAGGAATCGGACCATTAACAACTTGGGTGCCAAACTCGTTCAGTAACGAGTTAAGGCCACTAGGGGTCACCCTGCCAAAAGGAGTTGTCTCGTTCCTGAACGAGACAACAAGGGGTTAACTGGTACAGGTCTGCGTGCATGCTGTGACCTGTGAATGACCCTAGTCCATACGTCACCCCGTAGCTCAGAGAGAGAGAGAGAGAAAATGGATGCTCTAGGCTGCATTGATTTCCATTCTAGCCTGAAACATAAAAAGCTTTATCTATGAATGAGGTGAAAAGAACGCCAGGGAAGCAGAGATCTGATTGTTTTCACGGCGACACTTTACCGCGATGGTCGGCCGCGGTTTGGATTTTAGTTTCGCGAGCGTTTGTAAACAAATGGATTTTCTTCCTCATTCGTCAGCGGACACTCACGTGCACACGCACGAAGCTTCCGAGGCTCTTCAAAATAAAGCGTGAGTGAACGGCGGCAGCAGCAACAGCTAGAAATGTCCCCACCCTAGTGAGAGGGTGAAGAGAGGACAGGAGAGGAGAACAGAGGCGAAAGGCGAGAGCGAGACAAAGACAAAGAAATACAGAGGGAGGAGAAAGAGGAATGAAAAGACCAGTGGAGAAGAGGGAGGGAGAGAGAGAGAAGATAAGTGATAGAAAGAAGAGGCGAGGAGATGAAGGAAGGAAGATGAAAGAGCGGCAGGCGGAGGAGAAGAGAACACAGGAACAAGAATAGAGCAGATATAAGACTCCTTCATCTTCGTCATCATCAGCCTGTGTACAGTACAGTAAACCCAAATACCCTCGCTGTCGGGTGGAAACCTTGTATGTCCAATACTGTTCCTTTTTATTATTAAAAACAGAAATAGCTCACAATGTTGTGAGCTTGTAGATCAGTTATTTTCACTACTTTTATGCAACACTCTTGTATGATGCAGGGGCGTTTTTTATCCATGTTTTTTTTGTTTGTTTTTGTGATCATCGTCTTGCTTAAAGCTATACTATGTAACTTTTTTAATTAAACAAATCTTACATTTGATCTAACTATTAAATCGCTAAAGTTTTAGAACGCCCACTCCGTTAATTTCAGCTCTAAAGCCTCTTCTCTTTATATGTTTTCTATGAGCCGTGAGGGGGGTTGAATTTCGCGTCAAGATTACGTCATCTGCATCCCTCCGTATGATCCGTTGTCTCCCGGATCATACACTACCGGCCAATCACAGTGCGGATCATACACTACCGGCCAATCACAGTGCGTCTTGCCGTCTTCTCAGGAAGTAGCTTGCCTCAACAGCAGTGTTTACTCTGGTGTAGGCGGATGCGGTGGTCTGCAGCGGCTCCGGGTGAAAAACGGCCGAAAAAAGCAGACACGACCGCGGTTTTTACACCAGCAGCAGTTGGCTACTGTGTGTTTGGAGGGGGAGTGTTAGTTTATATTTGGAAATGTGTTGTTGGGATGAAGTGCAGCTGGGAACTCAATGCTTTGTATTAGCCTATTAATTATTGTTCATTGATACTACCGCCCGCACGCGCAAGAAAGTCCCCCCCCCCCTCCTGTGCCCACCCTGAAGTTGCCAGGCCCAGCATATTTCTCTGTTCTGGCTGCGCCCCTGTGATGAAGTAGAGGCCATTCATTTACGAAAGAAAAAACAACCTGAATGGTTGAAAAATGGACATAAGAGGTTTCTGCCCAACAGCGACGCAATTCCTGTGTGGGTGTCCTCAGAGGGGGTCCTCAGAGTTACTACAGGGGGTCCTCCAAATCTTTGTGTGATAGGAACTTGTTTTTTCTTAATTAACCACTTGAACACTAGCGTCCATATTCTGAGAACTTTAGCCAAAAATAGCAGATCTACAGGCGTTGTGAACTTGTAGATCGGCTATTTTCGGCAAAGAGGTTTGGAGGGAGAAAAGAGAAGACTAAGTACAGTGAAAGTTCGAGATTATTAAGTATTGACGGTTCAAGTAGTTAAATATCTTAAAACACACGTTAACATGAATCCAAAATACACTGTTGATTGTGCTGTCAAACAATGAAACTATATCTATGAACAGATTGTGGGGGTCCCTGCTTCATCTCTCTCTCAACTAAGGGGTCCTTGGCCTGAAAACGTTGAAGACCCCTGGGTTAGACGATTCAAGAGTTGTTCTCACCTCAGCTTTCAGGCCCAGACATCAGCTGACCACCGTTTCACACACACACGCACACGCACGCACACACACACACACACACACACACACACACACACACACACACACACACACACACACACACACACACACACACACACACACCAGGTTTGCAACGCAAAACAGTCCCTATTCAGTCCTACTACAACATTTTGAGAAGGAAGAAAGCAGAGTAGCTGCTGGCTGGGTGAATGCCGGGTGAGATGCATGATGGGGGGACTCCCTCAAATGTTCCTTCATGCATTCATCTGTCCATTCATACATATATTTATGTATACACTAGTTAGTCTCTTGAAAAACCCTTTTCTGACTGCATGTCTTGTACTCTAATAATAAATCCAATACATTATTATCATATCTGAGCCAACGGAAATGGGACATTCCGTTCTTTTTTGAAAGGCATATATAGGCCTATGTGTTGGCCTTTTTTGTACAGTATATGGCAGGTATAAGGCTGTAGCTCTGGCTCGGAGGCAGATGAAGCCATCCCTGCCTGATCTACAAGCTCACAGCCGGAAACAAAGTGAGCTTGTAGATCTGCTATTTTTCCCTTTTTTCTTTTTTTTAATAGCCAACACATGGAACACCCCCAAGGACCCCACTTTGAGAACCACTGCTCTAAACATGGTTGAAATGCATGAAAAGATTTTGCTTGAATACACTGATGATGGCCACAGTCTGAAACCTTTATACTCCTTTGTCAACCTCTTAAAAAAACCTTGTTGGCTTGAGAACGTGGCAAGTGCTACTGCATGGGGAGCCATTCTGTGAACTGTTCAAGGTCGCCACTCGCCACTGTGTTTTGCCTCCTTTGTGCCCACATTCTACCACACCGCGGTGTTGATTTGGACAGCAAATCAATGTTTTAGTGTTAGTCTAGCATGCTGAAAATTGCCGATCTACAAGCTCACAACATGTCGCAGCGCGATGCATTGTGTACTTGTAGATCTGCTATTTGCAGAGCGCAACGAAACCTAAAATGTCTTGTCTTCTACTTTACTACTAGATCGATTCGCCACTAGTCCCTCCCTAACAGTTTTATGTTAACGAAATTGTCAATGTACAGTATTTATAGTCATAGTTTTAGTCATCATAGCTTGGTTTTTATTTAGTTTTTGTCAGTGAAAAAAGGTAGTCTACGAACATTTTTCATCATAGTTTTAATCGCCGAAATCAACACTACCACCGTCTTGCAGCAATGCCAGCAACACAGTGTCCCTGCCGGGGACACTGTGGGCGTGTTCTCTCCTCCACGTCATCAGTGCCCATGCCCTAGGTGGGGTCTTCAAAAGGGCCTTTCTGAGTTTGCATGTTCTCCCCATGTTTCCTAAGTACTTTTTTCCACAACTGCTTACTTGTAACAGAGTAGTTGCGACCGTAGGTCGCATTTACTACCAAAACCTCCACAGGCTGTCTGTCTGTCTGTCTGTCTGTCAGTGAGTGAGTCCGTCACACTTTTGCCCTGCTCATATCTCCACAACCGTTGCCCCCATCCATGCCACATTTTGCACACACACTCCTTACCTGCCAAACTACAACCTCCAAGGACCCCCGGAGCTCCAGGGACCCCCAGGTCCCTGGGGGACCCCCAGGTGTACAAAAATGTCCCTCCGTGAGTGACACATCACACGTCACACTTTTCCCCTGCTCATATCTCCACAACCGTTGCCCCCATCCATGCCACATTTTGCACACACACTCCTTACCTGCCAAACTACAACCTCCAAGGACCCCCGGAGCTACAGGGACCCCCAGCTCCCTGGGGGACCCCCAGATGTAAAAGAAAAAACCCAAATGTGCAAAAATGACCAAATGACCACCCCAACGGGGCTGCTCACGGGGAATTCCCGGGGACCACCGACTCCTGGTGCTCCAGAACGGATGCAAAAGTGGTGGTGCCCCCAGTGGAGGACCCCCTACACTGCAGCTCACATAAAATGCCGTAACTCCGGCTAGGAGCGACCGGGAGAGCCGGGGCCGGTACCTATTCGTCCGCCTCGGCGCCGCGCAGACCCCACCCCTCATTTCTCACATGGCCCTCTTCTAGCGCCACCATCAGGCCGATTCTTGCAAAGCCACCTACGGTCGCTTATCTCCCGATTAGGGAGTCTTACTGGTTCTACATTTGTGCAGTATTGATACGTTTCCTCCTCCTCCTCCTCTCTCTCTCTCTCTCTCTCTCTCTCTCTCTCTCTCTCTCTCTCTCTCTCTCTCTCTCTCTCTCTCTCCAGGGTGTGGAGTGTCCGCTACAACCACAGCCATGACCAGCTGGTGCTGACGGCCAGCAGTGACAGCCGCCTCATCCTGTCCAACATGGTGTCCATCTCCTCCGAGCCCTTCGGACACATGGTGGACGACGAGGAGCTCAGTGACCAGGAGGACAACCACCAGGAGGACAAGTAGGTGGACACACACCGTCCTGGAGATGTCTCTTTTATGTCCCTCAAGCAGTCCTGGAATTTCGTCATTTTAGGGTCAAGGCCACTTGGCCTTTGGTGTTGTTCATTTTTTGAGGGCACAAAGGCCAAATACCAGGGCAGGAAGGCCATCAAATAAAACAAGATTTTAGTCCTTTGAAAGAATTTGGTTAGGGATGATAAACTAATCTGCAGTCAAATAGATAAATGATGGTATTTACAATCTGATCCATGCTCAGCTCTGCACCAATCAAATCACTGGATTGGTTTAAAGATGGGGACTCAAGGGAATTAAGATGTCAGAATCTTAACAAAAGACACTGGTGTCTACATGACAAGAAGTGTCTACTGTCATAAGAATGAGGAGATAGTGGTACATTCAGATTGGGCATTAAGGCCACTGTGGCCTCATGTCATGCCATTGGTTTGAGGGGCACAAGACCAAACTGAGGGTAAAGGCGGCCTCCATGAAATTCCTGCCCTGCCCTCAAGTCAATATCACCATTATTTCACAATGTTTGCTTTGATTGCGATTAATGAATGATAAAAAGGCAAAATAGCAGATCTACAAGCTCACAACGTGTCGCATTGCGACACGTTGTGAGCTTGTATGCTGTTTTTTTGGATTTCTATAATTATAAACATATGTTATGTAAAACATAATTGTGTGGGACATTACTTCCTTGGCCTACAGGCTCTGTGCGTAATTGTAGTCCCAGTTTCCGGAGAGGTATGGCAGAATGAACCAGGATGCAGGAAATCGTATTTGCCACCTTCTCGAAACCCGGGATCCCAGTTATGCACAGAGCTTACTGGCCAAGACAATTTGCACTGATCAGTCAAGCGGTTTTGCGAGTATTAGACCCAGACAGACAGACAGACAGATACACAGACAGACAGACAGACAAACCCTCCTTTAGTCAACTAGCCTACTACAGTGCCACAACGTAAAAAAAAAAACAACTCCGCAATTATGAGACTTGCCTTTCCTCCTCTTTACCTACCGGTAATCGTCATGGTTACGCGCTGTCGAAGGGATGTGTCCAGTCCATCAACATATTATTTCATGGAGTTCTCTGTCTAACACTGATAGCTTGTGTTAACGTTGCATTAAGTAATTCATAATGGCTATTGGCCATTCGGCTGCCTTTTCAATCTTCGCCTGTCATCATCGGTCGTCCATTACTGGCCTCCTCCTCCTCCTCTCCTCTGCTCTCATCCCGAGCTGGCAGCTCTCGTAGTCAATGACAGGACTCTCATCCACGATTATCAGCTCCTAGTCATAACCACCGGCTCTCAACTTCACGTACGACCCTTTCCTCCATTACTGTTGACCCTCTCCTCTGTTTATGCACTAAGAGTCCACTCCACAGTGTCTAGACTCTGCTTGCACACAGAACCCTCGTTTCTTCATGTATATACGTACAGTATATCGCAGAATTCTCTTAACTTCATGTTTTGGACTTTTTACATTTTATCGTAAATTAGCGCTCTACTTGATCATACTGCAGCGTCGTAAAACATCAAACGTAGTAGATCCACAACCTTGAAATGGCCTGACAAGGGATACGTTTTGAGCTTGTAGATCTGCTACTTTTGCTACCTTTAATCTTAAAATAAATGAGAGAAGTCTCTGCGTGTCTGCGTGTGTGTATGTAATCCGCGTATCTCGAGAACCGTTCGTCCCACCGACTTCAGATTCGGCGGCGCGGAGTGCCGTGCCCGGCTTCGACGCGACACGACGCACGGTTTTCCCGAACCGGCGCGAAACGTTCGGAATCTCCGTATGCGGAGCTGATTGTTGACATCAAGGCTGTTCCTGAGGAGCGCTGACTCATTGTGACATCACTTCATGAAAGGCTCTGACGTCACGTACGCCACATGAGTCAATGGGCATAAATGGACACAGGCAAACAGATGGTCAAAACGGGTCCTATGACAACAGGTATAATGGGGTTTGCATTAAAGGGGGAACCGGCACTGTGTCTGCAACACAGTCGGAGGCACAGACAGATACAGAGATCTCCATAATGGGCATAAAGGGACACAGACAAACAGATATAGAGATCTCCATATATGGGCATGAAATGGATGCAGACAGACAGATACAGATATCTCCATATATGAGCATAAATGGACACAGGCAAACAGATGGTCAATACAGGTCCTACAGAGATCTCCATATAGGGGCATAAAATGGACGCAGACAGACAGATAACCCCATATATGGGCATAAATGGACACAGGCAAACAGATGGTCAAAACGGGTCCTACAGAGATCTCCATATATGGACATAAAATGGACGTAGACAGACGGATATCCCCATATATGGGCATAAATGGACACACGCAAACAGATGGTCAAAACAGATCCTATGACAACAGGTATAATGGGGTTTGCATTAAAGGGTGGGGCATTCATCCCCTATTTACATTGTTCCCGAGTTGGCCAGGTTCGGGCGGCCGAGCTTCTAGTAATAATAATGATAAATCAGATTTATATGGCGTTTTTCTCAGTACCCAAAGTCGCTTTACAACAAGACAAACCAAAATAAACTACTTTATTTGGAGAGAAAACATTTTTTGAATCTGAATTCTGGAAAGTAACGGATAATAGCCTATTAAAAATTCTAACGTTTTAATTTGAATAGTATGAGCTCACACAAACAATATTGCTGTATTTCTAAAGGTTTAAATTGTATTGCCAATTGGTGAATTAAATTCATTAAATGGCTCACTAAGTTAGATGAAAAATAAATAGCCTACAAAGAACATCTAATTAATATTTTCATGTAAATCGCGGGGCATTGTGCTAAAAGAACTTGGTTCACATAATGATCACAGGGCGTGTGATGGCTGTCTGCCTGTATTACAAGTGAGTCAATCTCAAAGATTAAAGGGACAGTTAACCCGAATTACTAAAATAATTGTTGTTGAATTTAGACGGCCCTTTATTTCACCAGGGAGTGCCGTTTGAGATTCAAAGTATTGTGTTTTCCAAGCTATGTCTTGCCAAGAATGGAAGCAGTGGTTATAAATCACACTCTCACACACAAACAAAAACAAAAAATCCAGTCTAGTAGTGTTTGTTTCTGCTGCTTTGTTACAGCTTGTGCTGGTTTCATAATGGAATTTCAGGGTCGCGCACTCAGGCTCTGGTAGTCCAGTGTGCACACACTTCTGGCCCCTAGACTGGTTCTAGTGTAACATAGTCTATAATACAGTATAATAGATGTTATTTTATTCTATAAAACACATCCTCAAAATATTGGGTCGTATTATATTCGAGGACTAGACATTTTCACCGGAGAGATACGTTATGTATCTTTCAGGACCTTTCCCTGCTCTCGTCACAGCCCCCGCGAGCTCCTACGGTAATTACCGTACACTACATGACACGCAGCGAAATCTGGACCTCGGCTCATTTCACCTCAAGTTTGGCAAAGTCGGATGGCTTGACTTGCATGTGCGTGTGCGTTGTTCTCGCGAACATCGGCGTGGATGACTGCGCACATGTGATCTTTTTTTGCGTGGCTAAGTTTAATCCAAACACCAACTGAAGCTAACGCTGCCTATTTTTATTCCCCAGCAGAAGACTTATGTGATTAATGGACTGTATTCTATTCTGATACACATTATGAGGAGCCGATTTTCACAGTCTGAATTGTGAATGTTGTTCTTGAATAGAACTTGACTTTGATGGTTAATGCAATACAATACAGCAGAATGTTATCTCTGTATGAGCTTTTCTATAATAATTTGACAATAAAAAAGTTTTTCTTTACAAATAACTTATAATATATAATACATCATATTTTGTCTTGAAGATATTTTTTTCCCAAAATGATATTTGAAAAATAGGGGTCATCTTATAATCAGAGTCGTCCTATATTCTTGCCAATACGGTCACTGTAGGTTGTGTGCGTACAGTAAATCCACCATGGAATTTTGCTCCCCTATGTTTGATCAAAGTTAAGCAACTTATCTATCTGTCTGTCTGTCTGTCGATCGATTGCCATCTGGGAATAGGAAGTGTGTCGGTTCGACCCTTGGCTTTTCTCCTGACCCCTAATCACTATAGGGTGTGCCAAATGTAGTTCTAAGAGCGGCCATTTCTTGGGTCAACACAGCCTTACACAGGTGTTCTGATTAGACTATAGCATTAGTTCTATGCAATCAAACAATTGAAACACCTGTGTTTTGACCCAAGAAATGGCCGCTATGGACTACAACTGCGTCACCGCTGGCACACACTATGCATGCGGTACATCAACGCTATCTGAGCAGCCTTCAGCTGGGTGAAGCTGTAAAAGCTATTTCCCCTCCCCCAGGGGGACCATCAGGCAGAGACGTCTCCCTCGCGTGTGCTTTCTGTCATCCACCAAACCTCTCTCCTTACACGGGGAACTTCATAATTAATCGCACCGCTCGTTTTCCAAGCAGCAGGCTTTCTTTAGACTCTTCGCCGTTGCCCCCCCTCTGTTTCCTTCTTCTTCATAGGATGCGACCGACAGGCGGGTGGTACTGTCCTTTTTAGTTGTCTGTTATTTTTGGAAACACCCCCCCGGGGGGTGGGGATAGGGGGGGCAGCTACTGTCTGGACGAGACACCTAATGGGGATCCGAATCCCCGAAAAAAGAGAGTGTTTCCCCAGGGGACTCTTTAGAACAGCAGGGGAGGGGAGAAAGTTTTGGAGGGCAATAAAGACTTAAAATCCCCTATTACTTTGTTTTGTCGCTGTCAGGCAGAAACCTCTTATCTCTGTTTTCTAAATGGTATAATTTTTTTGGTAAATGAACGTGCTACTGCGGCGTCACACAAAAGCATCAAAAGTATGATCCACAAGCTCGAAACGCGGTGTGAAGCGATGCGTTTTTGAGCTTGTCGATCTGCTATTTTTGCTCCTTTTACATTTGAATCCAGAAAAGACACAGTTTTAGACATTCCACACAACTTTTCCAACGTACACTTTTTTTTCTCCTTTTGAGTTTTTCTGGAAAAGTTTTTTTTTTACAAGCGAGGTGGGATCGAGGGGGGGCAAATCTTCAGCGGCGGGGAACCAGATGAATGGAGAATGAGATGGCGTTAACACATTCCGCTCCACGCCACACCGCAGTGTCTGTGTGGGAGTGTCTAGGCTTTAGTGTGTGTCCTCACACACACACACACACACACACACACACACACACACACACAGAGAGAGAGAGAGAGAGAGAGGGAGAGAGAGCAGCCTAGACTGTGAGTAAAGAGAACGGGGTCAGAGGACTGGGAAATATGCTGGTGTAATCATGACCGGGCCTTGCAAAGAGAAATGGAGTGTGGGAGAGAGAGAGAGAGAGAGAGAGGTGGGGGGGTGGAGTTATGAGTAATGATCATCTCTATGGCCTTGTCCTCACAGGCCCTCGTTCCATTTTAACTCATTTGCACCTCTCTGTGTGCGTGCGCGCTCGCGTGTGTCTCGTCTGTCTCTGTGTGTGTGTGTGTGTGTGCGCGCTTGCGTGTCGCCCACCGGGTGGTCCCCAGGACCAAGGAGCCCCTGGCGGACAGCGTGGTGTCCACCTACGAGGAGCACGAGGACAGCGTGTACGCGGCGGAGTGGTCCTCGGCGGACCCCTGGCTCTTCGCCTCGCTCAGCTACGACGGCCGCCTGGTCATCAACCGGGTCCCCCGTGCCCTCAAGTACCGCATCCTGCTCTGAGGACGAGGATGAGGATGCACACATCGTGTGTGTGTGTGTGTGTGTGTGTGTGTGTGTGTGTGTGTGTGTGTGTGTGTGTGTGTGTGTGTGTGTGTGTGTGTGTGTGTGTGTGTGTGTGTGTGTGTGTGTGTGTGTGTGTGTGTGCGCGCGCGCGCGCGCGCGCATGCATGTGTGTGTTTGTATTACTATGCTTTTGTCCCCCCACAAGTATACAGATCCTTCTCGAAAAATTTGAATATTGTTTAAAAGTAAATTGTCTTGAAACTTTCATATATTTCTTGAAACTTTCATATATTCTAGATACATTGGACATTCAGTGAATTATTCCAAACCTTTTTTTGTTACAATTTAGAATTTTCATGACATACAGCTCATGAATATCAAAAGTCCATTTTTCAAATATTACAATATTACACAAGACCACTCAAAACAAGGATTTATTATGGAGAAATGTCAACCTTCTGAAGTCAGAGTTGCTTGAAGTCCAATGGGAAGTTTCCGAAGTCGGTTATGATTTGGGGTGCTGTGGCATCTGCAATGCTTTTCCACACAATATTCTAATTGTTCGAGAAGGATCTGTAATAGAATATGAGAACAGGACATTTTCCTGGTCCTCACAAGAGAAATGTGTTATTTTATGGTTTCAAACATGCACAAAATGTACATAGGACCCGCACACAATCTTCAACTTGCCAAAAAATAACTATTTTTATTAAATAGGAATGCAACATTTCGGTCAAGGACCTTCTTCAGGCATCTCAGACATTTTGTGCATGTTTGAAATGATGTTGACCCCTGCCTACGCACCCATCGCTAAGCTTTGATCAGGTGTGCATAAGACTCTGTTGCCTATTATTTTATGGTTTAAAATATTTTTAGAGAGAAGTTTACAATTAGAAAAAAAATAAAGATTCACGTTGGGGGTTAGGGTCAGGATTGGACATTTAGAGGTAAGGTTTAGCGCATTGGAATTAAAGAGTTAAGGCCCATTCCCACCTGGCGCGATAAAGATAAAGATCGTTCTCAATTGAAGTGGAAGGCAGCATCCACATCACAACGATAAAGACAACGATAGCCGTAAACAATATCGGTTGGAATCACTTTCCGTCACGTCATGTGATACGTCAAATAATTATCGTTATCTTTATCGTGCCAAGTGGGAATGGGCCTTTAAACATGATTTATATTTGAGTTGCGTGCCATTGTTATGCGCCAGGAAAAATAGCCGATCCACAAGCTCACAACACGTTGCGCTGCAGCGCGTTGTGAGCCTGTAGATCTGCTATTTTTTGCTCTGGGCTTGCAGTTAAAAATGACCCAAAAAGAATTGTCGTCCTAAATTGTCGTCACAAGTATAGTAGTGTGTGTGTGTGTCTGTGTGTGTGTGTGTGTGTGTGTGTCTGTGTGTGTGCGTGCGTGTGTGTGTGTGTGTGTGTGTGTGTGTGTGTGTGTGTGTGTGTGTGTGTGTGTGTGTGTGTGTGTGTGTGTGTGTGTGTGTGTGTGTGTGTGTGTGTGTGTGTGTGTGTGTGTGTGTGTGTGTGTGTGCGTGCGTGCGTGTGTGTGAATGCGTGCCGTGTGTGCGTGCGTGCGAATATCTCTACTGTAAAAAGCATTCCTTTATGTCTTGGACTCCACATGCTGCTGTACAATGCTTTGCCAACCCCTTGTGGGGGCAGCAGCAATGGTAAAGACACATTGTGTTCCATGTGTTGTCTTAAAACATGAATATGCATTATGTATCTATTGAATGGTGTTGTAACAGCTTGAATCCAGAACGCATTAAACATTCTCTGTCAATGCTCCCGACTGTGTGTGGGCTGAGAGAGAGAGAGAGAGAGAGAAAAGAAGAGTTTGGACTTCAGAGTTTGCCTACCCATAGTTCAGCAGTGACACCAGAGTCGGTTGCAGTCTCTTGCGGCCACGGTGCTCAACACATTCGGAGGTACTGTAGGTATTTGGATATCGTCGCTGTCGAGGCAGAAAGCTCTTATCTCCACATTTTCACGTGTTTGTTTTAAGACCTGGAACCACTTTAAGCAGGGGTCTTCAACAGGGGGTCCGGGACCCCTAGGGGTCCTCAGAGTTACTACAGGAGGTCCTACAAATCTTTGTGTGATAGAAGCTTTTTTTCTCCTTAACCTCCATTATTAACCACTTGAACCCTAGAGTCCATATTCTGAGAACTGTAGCCAAAAATAGCAGATCTACAAGCTCACAACGCCTCGCGCTGCGAGGCGTTGTGAGCTTGTAGATCGGCTATTTTTGGAAAAGAGGTTTGGTGTAGAGGGGAAAAAGAGCAGACTAAGCACAGAGTGATAGGTCAAGTTTATTACGTTTTGACGGTGGAAATATCTGGAAATACACATTTATATGGACCCAAATACTGTACACTGATGATTGTGCAGTCAAACGATGAAACTATATGGTATCTATGGGTTGTGGGGGGTCCCTGCTTCATCTCTCTCTCGACTAAGGGGTCCTTGGCCTGAAAACGTTGAAGACCCCTGACTTTAAGCATATTTCATGCTTAAACTATTAATGCCCCACTTGATCACGCTACAGTGTCGCACAAAAAGCTACAAAAGTAGCAGATCTGCAAGCTTGTAGATCTGTGCTTCTATAGTTTTGACGGTCATCCTGAAAAGCAACCGTTTTTGGACATAATTACAAGGTTTCTAACCGACAGAGACGATAATCTTTCCAAATGGTCTGCGTTTCAGTTGCTCCTTCACCCAGCGCTTTACACTGTCTGTAACATTCACCCATTCACACACACAAGGGGCAAGTTATGCTCGCTGTAGTCTCGCGTAGCCAGACAACTATTATACAATCTCCGGATGCTATATAGAGTCTGGAACGGCAGCTCCCGAACGGCGAGTATCGGAAGTAGCCGCTGCTGCACTGAACTGTAGTCCCATTGGAAACATACCAGAAACACAATAGCTCAGACAAAGTCATTCAAGCGGCCTATTCTTGTTGTGAGTGTATAGTTTAAGAAAACGTTTGAAAACATCATGGAGGTAACACCAATAACACCAGAGAAAGACGAAATAATGCCCCCAGAAATATTGAAAGGAGACTTAACACTTCCAGTAGGACATGTTATTGTTACTGCACCAAGGGAGCGGTTGCGTCACATCCGCTTTATCTCGCACTCATCGTTTCTATTTCCGTTTGCCAAGACTGTATGCCGGGAGCATTTGCCCAAATCGCGGAGGCAACCGTCTGGCCACGCGAGACTATGCTCGCTGGAAATGAAGTCACAATGGACCAGCAGGTGTCGCTATTTCACCTTTTACACTGGTGTCGCTAACTTTTATGTCAATGTAAGTCTATGAGGATTTGGCAAACTTTACACTTGATTTTATTATCTTAGTACACCTTTTCATAAACACTTTATTTGTTTTCAATCGATAGTTTAAAGTCTTTTTTAAATCATCATGATATGCGTTTAGTAAATTATGATCACATTAATTTTAAAATGAATGATAAAGTAGGCTATGTTTCTAGGCTTTCTATTGGTTATACAGAGTTAAGACCTGCCCTCCGGCCAACGATAGCATTCATTGGATTCATTTCTGGCTCCATATCTGGACCGAATATAGAAAGCTGGCGGATTTGCAATTGCTGTAAAATAGGCTTCATTTACGGTCTGTAGAAACCAAAAAGGTACGCCACCTTTTGTCCATTTATTTTTTTACAGTCTATGATTCACACACATTTCACACACCCATGCAAGGCTCAGACGTGCTCATCGGGAGCATCTAGGGGTTCAGTGTCTTGCTCAAGGACAAGTCTATGGGATATCGAACCAGGAATTGAACCGGCCACTCTAACCTCTGGGCTCTCTCTACGTCGTCCACAGACGAGCCCTCTACATCGGTTTCTCCAGTCATCTTGGTTCTCCATACATCCAGCCAGCTCATTTGTGCTTTCTGCACCAGTACCTTTCTTTAGTACGTCCACGAATAGGTAAGTGTGGGACGTCCACTCGATCCATGCCCGTGTGTTGGTTCCCACAGTACAAGATTTTTGGCTGGGAGTTCCCATCCTCCTGACTGCTATCTTCTCTGATGCACTTGGTAGTGCCCTGTACAGACACTTGTTGGTAATGTGCTCGTCCTGGTTGATGTCCGACTGCCACAAATAATAATTGTGACAAAGACAAACAGTGAGCTTTTAATTTATCGTTAGATCCTCTTTCTCTTTTGGATCGCAATTTTTGGTCGCAACTAAAATTTTTGTATTGTGCCTTCACAAAGCTGCTTGTGTTCAGTAAGCTTAATACAAGTATGTGTCCTAGGAATGTGTGTAATGATACATGGTGTGTATGTAGGCTACTGTACATTATGGACTTTGAATGGGAGCGATAGCAGCCACGCGGTTATCTTGGAAACAGCTAGCCAGTGGTGGAAAAAGTACTCACGTTCTTTACTTAAGTAAAAGTATCAATACTGCTACGTAGATGTACTCCGTTACAAGTAAAAGTCCAGAATTCAAAATGTACTTGAATAAAGTCTGAAAGTTTTGGCATAAGAAAAAATTACAGAAAAGTAAAAGTACAAAATGTTTGAAAATAGCAGATCTAAAAATACTAAATGTTTGAAAATAGCAGATCTACAAGCTCACAACGCAATGCGACGCGTTGTGAGCTTGTAGATCGGCTAATTTTCAAATATCCTAGGTATAAAATAGGGCTAAAGTGGTTGATGTATGTTTTATAATATCATTATACCTACAAAGTAACTAGTAACTAAAGTGTTCAAATAAATGTAGTGGAGTAAAAGTACAATATTTTGACCTGAGATGTAGTGGAGTAGAAGTCAAGGTATTGGAAATTGGAAATACTCAAGTAAAGTACAAATAACTCAAAAGTGTACTTAAGTAACAATGCTTAAGTAAATGTACTGAGTTACTTTACACCACTGCAGTGAGCATCCCCTTGTCCCGCCAGCTTTCCTTTTAGTTTTTCTGTGTTTTTCTCCTCCTCTTCCTCTCCTCTCTCCCAGCCATGTCAGATGTGCTTGCGTTCCTCCTCCCATCCTCTCTTCTCTCCCTCCTCCACCGCCCCCCCACTATTCTCTCTCTCTCCTCCTGTTACCTCCTCCTCCTTTCTATTTGATCTATCCTCACTATCGCTGCTCCTCTCTCTCTCTCTCTCTCTCTCTCTCTCTCTCTCTCTCTCTCTCTCTCTCCTCCCACCTTCTCCCTTATCGCTCCTCAGTATGGCAGTTTTTCTTTCTTCTGTTATATTCTCTCTCTCTTTCTTTCTCTTTTTCTTTCTCTCTCTCTTGCACAAACGCACGCACACATTCTTTCGCTCTCTGCCTGCTTCTATACAGACATGAGAGAGAGTTTGTGTGTGTGTGTGAGTGTGTGTGCGTTTGCGCGCACGTGTGCGTGTGTTGCGGCTGGTCGATAGTGACAGTTCTAGCCTTCGTTATGGCAGACACCATTGACAGGCCTTTTAATTGCAGCTTGACTCCGCGGAATCCCACTCTCTGCACACACACACACACACACACATACACACACACACACACACACACACACACACACACACACACACACAAGCGTGCAAGGTGCCAGGGGGGAGGGGCGCGGGCACTTCATTAGCCATGCCAGCCGGGGCAGCTGGAACGCAGGCTGCATACAGAGTGTATTCCTCCTCAGTCAGAGTCTACTCAGAAGAAACGCTAGCTCGCACACGGCGCCGTGCACCGACTTGCACGCACACACACACGTGCACAACACAGAGCTCTCGTTACCCCCCGTAGTCAATTATTGAGAGGGGGGGGATCGTCAGCGGAGGGGTTGGGGAATGGCTGGGAAGATGTGTGTTTGACGCAGACCCCCCACATCTGAAAAGGTTTTCAGCCAGGGACCCCTAGAAGAGAAAATGCATGTTAAAAATGTTAAATTGTTAAAAATATTCCAGAAATATTTTATATTAAAATAATAATAATTATTATAAATAGCAGATGTACAAGCTCCCGCTGTGAGCTTGTAGATCTGATTTTTCTTTTTGAATAGCCAACAAATAAATGTGGTGGGTGTGAGTGGTTAAAATTATGTTCACTACTTTTGCTTCAGACAGCGGTCAAAGAAAGAAGCACAATAACATCAAAAAGTGTTCACTATACAGTATATATCGAGAAGTGTTCCAAATGTAACCAAATGGACCCTCAACGGGGCCCCCAGTTTCAGGAGGGGTTGCCAATATCATCCAATCAGGAGAGAGTATACCCATTTATCAGCTTCAATTTGAATAGGGTTCCAGTTCCAATTTCCTCTCTCTCATTTCCTTTGTGTCATCATCACTTCTAATTACAACCCTAGTACGAGTCCTTTCTCCTGAATGGATACATGTGGTATCCCAGATCTGAGAATGCATTTTCTGTTTTAAACCCATTCAGAATTATTTTATGCTTTAACTATTGAAAAATAGCAGATATACAAGCTCACAGCGCGGCACCGAGTGCCGCGCTGCGAATTGTAGATCTGCTATTTTTTTTTAATCGTGAACATTTGAATTTTGACCAGATTTTGACCCGATAAGTGTCTTTTGAATCCTTCTAAGGTTTTTTGAAAAACCTATGTTTCTATGTCAGTGGTGCTCAAACCTTTTCATGTGAAGGACCCCCAAAATGAGCTGTATTTGGCCACGGACCCCCATCTCAAAATATTTAGTTCCAGGGACCCCTCAGAAGCAACATTTGAGTTTCAAATGTTCACTTTAAAATATATATACACATATATTCAAAGATTTGCGCACATTTTCATGACTTTTCAAAAATAGCAGATCTACAAGCTTGCAGCGCAGCACTCGGTGCCGCGCTGTGAGCTTGTATATTTGCTATTTTTCCATAGTTAACCCATTTAGAACGGGTACACATTTTGTGTATCATTATTTTATGCTTTAACTATTGAAAAATAGCAGATATACAAGCTCACAGCGCGGCACCGAGTGCCGCGCTGCGAGCTCGTAGATCTGCTATTTTTGAAAAGTCGTGAACATTAGAATTTTGACCCGATTCTATAAGTGTCTTTTGAATCCTTCTAATTCTAGGCCTAAATGGGTTAAAGCATTCAATAATTCTAGACCTAAATGGGTTAATAAAGAGCTGGAGAGGCATGGAGATTCCTGTTACTGAACAAACACTATGTACTTTAAACAGTTGAGTATAACAATGATTACTATCTGAATATAGAACGATTTAACACTTATTTTAACTAATTATTATCCAGAGTTGTAAAGTACCTAAGTAGATTTACTTAAGTACTGTACTTAATTACAATTTTGAGGTATTTGTACTTTACTTGAGTATTTCCAATTTCCAATACTTTTACTTCTACTCCACTACATCTCGGATACAAATATTGTACTTTTACTCCACTACCTTTATTTGAAAACTTTAGTTACCAGTTACTTTGCGGATATAAATTATAATCTATCTATAAATGCGAGAAGTCTCTGCGTGTCTGTCTGTCTGTAATCCGCGTATCTCGAGAACCGTTCGTCCCACCGGCTTCAGATTCGGCACGCGCGTTCCCCGCCGCGGCACGGAGTGCAGTGCCGGGTCTCGACCCGACCCGACGCGCGGTTTTCCCGAACCGGCGCGAAACGTTCGGAATCTCCTTATGCGGGGTTGATTGTTGACATCAGGCTGTTCCGGAGGAAATCGGCGAAAGCTCTGACTCATTGTGACATCACTTCATAAAAGGCTCTGACATCACGTACGCCACATGAGTCAACAAAAAATCTCTGAATATCTCCATATATAGCATATATGGGCATAAAATGGACGCAGAATCACAAAGATCTCCATATACGGGCATAAAGGGACACAGACAGACGGATACAGAGATCTCCATAAATGGGCATAAAATGGACGCAAATGGCATATATGGGCATAAAATTTACGCAGAATCACAAAGATCTCCATATACGGGCATAAAGGGACACAGACAGACAGATACAGAGATCTCCATATATGGGCATGAAATGGACGCAAATAGACAGATATCTCCATATATGGGCATATGGGCATAAAATGGACCCAGAACTATATCTGCAGTGATCTCCATATATGGACATAAAATGGACGCTGACAGACAGACAGACAGATAACAGATATCTCCATATATGGGCATAAATGGACACAGGCAAACAGATGGTCAAAACGGGTCCTATGACAACAGGTATAATGGGGTTTGCATTAAAGGGCAGGGCATTCATTCCCTATTTACATCGTTCCCGAGTTGGCCAGGTCGCCGACTAGACGCTAGCTTCTAGTATTATAAAACATACATTAACCACTTTAGCCCTGTTTTATACCATGGCTATTTTCAAACATTTTCGGGACTATTACTACTATATTCCGGACTATTATTTCTTCATTGCAGTATTGATTCTTTTACTCAAGTTTACATACATACATATATACATGTGAGTACTTTTTCCACCACTGTTATTATCATTACTGCACCTGTATAGGACATTTTACCGTGCAGACAACGGTGCATGAGGAAGTACACCATACCCTCTTTCTCCCCCTCCTCTTTCTCTCTCTCTCTCTCTCTCTCTCTCTCTCTCTCTCTCTCTCTCTCTCTCTCTCTCCATCCATCTGTTGGATAGCAATGCATGGAGATCAGACCAGCCAGCCGCACGCATAGCAAGACCAATGGACAATCCCCCCTAAACATTTTTTGCCCAGGACCCCCAAATTGATATATATTTGTGCCAGGGACCCATCCCCCCAGAAGAGATGATTTATGTTTAAAAGCAATATAAAAACCATTCCAACATTTTTTTAATATTTTTCAAGCTGTGAGCCTGTAGATCTGCTATTCTTGAATAGCTAACTATTAACTCGTTTAGCTGGGGACCCCCTGGAATGCTGGGACCCCCCCCCCCCCCCCCCCCCCCAAACACACACACACATGCACACACACACACACACACACACACACACACACACACACACACACACACACACACAAAGGACCCCTGTGGACCCCGCTTTGAGAACCACTGGTCCAAGAGATTAAAATTTAATTTTAGTGAACTAACACAAACGTAGGGTCCTGTGCACACCGATCGATTAATCCGCCCACTAATAACGGCTGAGTGTTTGCATGCTAATCGATTAAGGCCGCCTGTTTGGTATGCCGGGCCACGTCTCTGGCCCGTTAATGATGCGCCACAACAGGACAGATTAAACTAAGTATGATGCATTGATATTCAATGTACCATCAGGAGCCCCATCAAGTGCTGACACGACAAAGAAATACAAAATAAATCCCCCAAAAAACATAGTGCTGCTGCTCAACTCGTGAAAGGAGGTCACTCAGTAATATCTGCAAAACTGTTTGGTGATTCGGTCATTTCCGCTGCCTCGTCGGCAATCGATGAGGCAATAGGAGTCGAGACAATATATGCTTAACTCATTGACTGTTTTCATTAAAGATTTAAAGTCCAGGTGGTCTGCCACGATTTCCTTACCTTCTAACGTGGGCGTGTGCGTGTCCTTCGTGCTATTTCTTTGGATATTCTTAGGTTATTGACAGAGGCGCGCTGTCTCAGGTGACCATGAGCCACGTGAGACACTGCCAAGTTAGCGGCAGCGAGCGAGTCGCCGTGTTGAGCGTTGCGACGGTCGCATGAGCCGACTCAGCGCCGTTACCGAGTTATGTGCCGTTATGGACAGAATAGTAAATCTTCATCCCCCCGACTTTCGGCACCTCTGCGCGGTCCAAGTTTCACCTCCGGTTCAGCCAATCACAAGCTTCCGAGGGGCGGATCTTAACTGAAGCCTGGAGGGTATTAAATACACGCTAAATGAGTTAAGCTCCCGCAGCAATCGTGGACGCCATCTTGAAAATGATGCCTTTCCAGAAGTTTTCTTTCCTACATTTTTTAGTATGTTATTTAGCATACCCAATAGCACTAGAATCCATTGAAAAATCTCTTCCATCAATTATTTGGGGTTTCAACCATATTCTGACCTATCTAATATTTGATTAATTGCAAACAGACCTCTAGGGTGCGAGCCCAACGTGTTTGCGATGGTTTTTCTAAACGTTATAACAATACCAAAACCTTTAACTTGCGCCTCTCAGAGCTCAGCTTTGCTACATTTACCGCGACTCTCCGTTGTGGCTCTCAGTAAATTACTCTTCAGCTGTTTCACATGTCACTTGATTTTCTTGTGCCCCCCCCCCCCCCCCCCCCCCATTATCTATCTTTGCACATGAAAGCCACGCAGCACTCCTATATACAAGTGTTTGTGTAATGTCTCCGATGGTGGTAATCGTACCTCGGGGTGCGTGTGTGTGTGTGTGTGTGTGTGTGTGTGGGGGGGGGGGGGGTCGCACGGGTTTGGCGTCCTCAAAGGGGGGTGGGAGGAGGAATTGGATTCAGCTGCTTGTGGAAATGAAATAAAACAAAATTAGATTTCATTTAATTATTTATTCATGTCTGTGGTGGCGCCTGTACAACAGCAGCAACCTGGGGGGGAGGGGGAGGTGTTCAGGTGATTATTACCTCTGAGAGAGAGAGAGAGGGGGTGTGTGTGTGTGTGTGTGTGTGTGTGTGTGTGTGTGTGTGTGTGTGTGTGCGTGTGCGTGTGCGCGTGCGAGCACTGGTTGCTAGTGGGTGGTGGTGGTAGTGTATGTGTGTGTTGGGAGGGGTTGAGGGGAGACCAGGATGTGTGTGTAGACTAGTCGATCTCTTTTGGGGGAGGTGGGGGTGTTGGTGCCTGGAGCGCGTTGGGCATCCAACATTCAACTTTCCACAGTCCAACATAGTGTAAAAGGCCTACAACCTTTTTCACTCTTCTATTCCCTTCACTGTATTAATAACACTGTGCGTGTACGTGTGTGTACAGTGTATATTGTTGTTGTCTGGCAGAAACCTCTTATCTCCGTATCTTAACTTTTTGTGGGGGGGGGGGGGGGGTTTTGTAAGTTAAAGTAGAAGATCTGCAAGCTCGAAACGTGGCTCGTTTTGAGCTTGTTGGTCTGCACCTTTTTTCTACTTTTCATATCAAATCCTGAAGAGTAGCAGTATCGGACATACAGTATGAAGTAGGGCTGCACAATATATCGTTATCGTATCATTATTGAGGTATGACCATGCGCAATATCAGTATCACGAAAGGCAACGATATCGCGATATATCGCCCTGGGCCATCCATATCGTTGCCCATTATTGATACTTTTTGCCTTTTGCTACAATTCGAATATCAAAATAACAAGTGTGGGAACCCAGTAGCACTTAAAATCAATATTGACTTATTATTAACCAGTTTTTTTGAATAATGCTTTGTTTTCACTTTTGCAACACTTATTACAAAACAACATTGAATATGAAATGTGTATGGTAATATTGTATATCGGATCGATATTGAAGTATTTGGCATAAATATCGAGATATGAAATTTGGTCCATATTGTGCAGCTCTAGTATGAGGTTTCCACCCGACAGAGACGGTTTATAATATACACATCGCAGTAAGAAATACACAACATCACACATGTAGCCATTTAAATTGGGCCGGGTTAAATCTCTAACATGTTAACCTACTCGCATCTAAGCTACACTGTACTCTCTCTCTCTCTCACTCTCTCTCTCTCTTTCCAGGGGATTTCTCACAACGTTTAGCTCCATAGCACGATGAAGCGAGGTCCCTTGGCTTTTGATGTTAGCTAGGAGCATACAAGGATAGCTACTTAACACTGACAACTACCCCCGTAGTCTGAGAAAAGCTCCTGTGTGTCCTAAGCTACTTATTTACATCCCCTCCCTTCTCAACCAGATAAAGTTCTTTGGCGAAGGACGCACAGGGACTATCGAGCCACTGGTGAAATTACAGACGGTCTATATTTGGGATGCACGTTTTTTTTTTCTTCTCCCCTCTCACCCCCCTCCCCCTCCCAGAAATCTCCCTATGTCTAATGTGATGTTTTGTTTTCGCTTTTGTCTCTTCTTCTTTTTGTTGTGAACTTGTTTGTTTTGAACGCGTTCTCTCCTTTCACTCGCTCTATCTGTGTGTGCAACGTGTGTGTCCCCGTTTTCCCTCCGTCGCGCGGAGAGTTTTCCAACAACGCCTTATCGAAATGTCTTTACAAAAAGCCGTAACAAGAAAGGCTGACAAGCTCTTTTCTCCGGAGCTTTCTCTCCTCCACTCTCCCGGCCGTGTGTATTATACGACGCTTGTAACAGACGTTCATTTGCCGCAGAACTATAGGCTCCAGTTGGCCGGTGTCATTAAGCCGTTTAGATCGGGTACACATTAGTTTGTATTATTATTTTATGCTTTAACTATTGAAAAATAGCAGATATACAAGCTCACAGCGAGCTTGTAGATCTGCTATTTTTGAAAAATCGTGAAAATTAGAATTTTGACCCGATTCTATCTAAGTGTCTTCTGAATCCTTCCAAGGTTTTTTTGAAAAACCTATGTTTCTATGTCAGCAATATGGCCAGCCATCGTCAAAGAAAAGGTCCTTTTCACTTAACTGGAGCTCAGTTTGTCTGTTCTTGAGAGACTACAGTATGTCAGTGGTTTTCAAACTTTTTCATGTGAAGGACCCCCAAAATGATATGTAATTGGCCCATGGACCCCCACCTCAAAATATTTAGTTCCAGGGACCACCCAGAAGAAAAAATTTGAGTTACAAACATTCGCTTTAAAAATACATATATTCAAAGACTTTCACGACTTTTTCAAAAATAGCAGATCTACAAGCTCGCAGCGCGGCACTCGGTGCCGCGCTGTGAGCTTTTATATCTGCTATTTTTCAATTGTTGATTCAATAACTCCGGGCCTAAACGGCTTAAGCTTTGTCCAGCTTGTCGACCTTCCTCTCTGGCAGGGTGGAAGGCACCACAATGGGCTGAAGGCTATCGCGAGCAGGCACGCGCCTCGGCTCCCATTCTCCCACCTCATTGTTCTTCAATTACCGGACAAGCTCATGGGGTGAATCCGATGTTATTTATGGGTCCTTGCCACCGCGACGCACATATAATTGCCTCTCAAAAGCTGTAATTGTGCTCATTTCTCATGTCCAAAACGCGCAACACATGCCCTGGCGTGCCCTCCCGCCGGTCGCCATGGAGATTGAGAGCCAATCGCCGTTGAAGGACGCCCGGGGGCAAAGGTCGAAGCACATTGGATTGTGGGTAGGTGTGTTGGCCGTGCTGTATGTACACAATGGGGAGATTGATCGCGGCTACTTCTATTGTACGTGTTTGTCAATAAAGTCGGGTCGTCCGTTACTTTCATTGCATTGGCTTATAGGGATATTTCACTTTCAAACGTGTTCGGGGTCATTTTAACAACTACTCAGGCTTAGCCTATATGGATGTGGTGATAGTAATGCTAAAGAGGTTGTAAGAGATATGGTTTTGTTAAAAGGTTAAAGCTAGATTATTTCAATTTCCGTAACGGTTCTTTCCTAGCTCTTTAGTAAATAGAAAAAGCTTTTTTCTGGTCACGATATCAATTTAAACCTATTAGGAGAGAGAACCTCACAAATATCATTATCAGTTTAAATTTCATAGTGTTCCAGCTCCGATTGTGTCTGCTTACCGTTTTATTTCAATAGTTATCCTGTATCTTGTATGAGTTCTCTCTCTCGATTGGATAAAATCAATATCCTAAACAGGACATGTACAGTACAGCCACGTGCACACTTAGACATCAAAGGGGGCTTGAGCCCCTGCCCTTTTATCCGTCTGTAAAAAAGTGCCCTCTCCAGACCATGAATGCAGTTTTTAC
>NC_137827.1:42021814-42076814 GCF_963921795.1 Nannobrachium achirus | reverse complement strand
ACATTTGTACGTTCTTTCGCAAAGTAAAGCCCTGCTTCGTCGTACAAGACCGTCGCACAAAAGTAGTGAAAACAGCAGATCTACAAGCGCACAACGCCTCGCGGTGCGAGGCGTTGTGTGCTTGTAGATCGGCTGTTTTCACTAGTTTAGTTCATTTGGTAAATGATCAATACAAAATGAACGGTTTTGGACATAGAAGGTTTCCACCCGACAACGACAATATCTATGTTTTGTTTTGCTTTCATCGAGGAGATATTGCGATTATTCTCGCCTCCAGTGTGCATTTACCTACGGTATTCCGCTCGGCTCTCCATTGTAGCCATGCATATTTAACCCTAATTGTGCGTTATGAATATTTGAAGGAATACGTGATCAAAATGAATGTAAATGCAGCGTCTATTTCCATGCATGCCCGTGTATTGCCATATGCCGCCGTGTGTGTGTGTGTGTGTGTGGACGGGCGCTCGGAGTTTGCATGCGGAAACAGTTCCATTTGATGAAATGCTAAGCAGCTGACCGACTCTGTTAGATCTATCAATACTGCCGCTGGCAGGCAGGCACGCACACACACACACACACACACACACACACACACACACACACACACACACACACACACATGCACGTCTATCTCTTGCGTGGCTAAATTCACAGTATTCATTTTATCCGTTTCCAACAACTCTAGGAGGGTAACCAAATGCATTCTTAAAGGACCACGTCACCCATTTTTAACCCATTTTTAAGATGTACAAATACAATGTATTTGATTGTTTTGTATTAACTAGTCCTTGCCCGTTCGAATACATCTCCAAATTTGGGCACTGTTTCAGCATGCAGATGTTACCATGGCAGCGGTATCAGTGATGTCATTTATCTCCAAATTGGGCATTGTTTAGTATCAGTGATGTCAGGTATATCAGACAGACATCGGACAGACAGACATTTGGTCGTTTATTTCTTCGGTCACAGCTTGTCCGTATGTGTGTATGTATCTGACACTGTGGTTCTATGGGCTCTGACATCACGCTCTGGCTTCACTGTGATGTCACACTAACAGAATCCCTTTTATGCCATCAGTTCCCTGATGTCATCAATATTAAGCCATATCTAACAGGACTTCATATGGGAATGCCCATGTATGGAGGCCACATCGGCCACATACCACACTAACGGCTGGTTCTACAGACAGGGATCTCCATGTATGGGCATAAAGGGGTAAGATGTCAGATTTCATAGACATCATAGGACTTTCACATAACGAATAATGGAGTAAACATGTTTGGGCTCTCACAGCATATCTCCATATACTACAGTACATGGATCTCCATATATGGGTACCAGGGGTCTCCATATATGGGTAACTGGTCCGATATACATCACTGGCCAGATGGCCAAGAATTGCATGGCGCATTGGTCGCATGTCACCCTGAGGCGTCTTACTAGAATACGAGACAATGGCTTCTCTTATTCAAGAATGGAAAGACTTCTACAGTTTCTTTTAGCTTCGAATTGTCGTTCGACTATGTCACTGGTAGGTGGGTTTCTGAACTGCCCACAGCCCTCCTCTGAGACACAGAGAGGTACCATATCATACTGTACGTAATGAGCATTATTGAGGACCAATTATATGAAGATATGTTGAAACTGGGCAAAGTGGTTCGTTAACCACTTGAACCCCAGCATCCCTATTCTGGGTGGGGGGGGGGGGGGGGGGGATGTTGGGCAAAAGAATAGCAGATCTACAAGCTCACAACATGTCACAATACAACGTGTTGTGAGCTTGTAGATCTGCTATTATTTGGTGTAGCGTGAACAAAGAGTGCATCAAGTACAGTTGCAGGTATGTTTGACTAAAGTACAGAGGGTTTTTCAGTGGTTAAAGGTCCATTTGGTTCCGTTTGTATCCTCCAGAGTTAAAAGGGACACCCTGGATTTGGAGCAATGTGCTGCGCGCTCCCTCTCGCTTCTGGGAGACGGAACGCTTCCTCGTGTTTCCTGGTTCCCTCTGCCTTTTTTGTTCGTTCTCTCGCTCGCCCTCCTCTCTCCCTCCTGCTCTCTTCTCCTTTCTCCTTCGGAGGCGCCCGCCTTGTGCCTCAACAATGAATTAGTATTACCTCAATCAAAAAGCTACTCTGCGCTTCATTCATGGCTGTGACAGCCCCGTACTCTCTGGAGGGGACCGTACATGCTCCTTTATCTGCAGGGGGCTCCTGTGTGTGTGTGTGTGTGTGTGTGTGTGTGTGTGTGTGTGTGTGTGTGTGTGTGTGTGTGTGTGTGTGTGTGTGTGTGTGTGTGTGTGTGTGTGTGTGTGTGTGTGTGTGTGTGTGTGTGTGTGTGTGTGTGTTTGTGTGTGTGTGTGTGTGTGTGTGTGTGTGCTATAATAAGCCCTCCTCTCTGACTATTTTCCTCCCTCCTTTCCAGTTCCACTTTTCTGAGTGCGAGGAGGAAGTGACCTATATAGGCAGTCTCTCTCTCTCTCTCTCTCTCTCTCTCATTCTCTCTCTCGTCAGCTCCAGCTGCCTCCATCTCTGCGAGGATGTGTGGTGTCTTTGCATGTGTGTGCGTGCGTGCGTGCGTGCGTGTGTGTGTGTGTGTGTGGTGGGGGGGCCCTCAAATGAATAATTCAGCGGATGCCTCAACATGACTGCCTTCAATAAACCCATCCCCCTTAATGAGTCTTAATGACAGCCACGGCACGGAGACAATCAAAGATTACGTGCGAGCTTGTGCGCGCGCACGTAAGGGGATAGCGTGGGTGGGGTATAGGATGATGCAGAGCCGCCGTAGGTGTGTGTGTGTGTGTGTGTGTGTGCGCGCTCGCATGTGTCTGTGTGTGTGTGTGCGTGCGTGCGTGCGTACACGTGCGAATGTGCAGAGCCGAACGGCGCCTTTGCCCCGGGCTCTGTCAAGGTTGCCCGGGGTAATGCTACCTGAGACTTTGAAAAGCACATGAAAGCCTCAGCGCTCAGCGGGGGAGGTGACAGGAGGGGTGTGCGCTATAGAATCCTCACTGATAATTTAACTCTGAGAGGGCGGGGGTAAAAGAAATGTACCCATTTAAGTTGAGTTAAAACCTGTTTAGGCCTAGAATTATTGAACGCTTTAACCAGTGAAAAATAGCAGACATACAAGCTCACGGCGCGGCACCGAGTGCCGCGCTGCGAGCTTGTAGATCTGCTATTTTTTTTTGTAAAAATGTGTGCAAATCTTTGAATATATGTATTTTCAAAGTGAACGTTTGTAACTCATATTTTTGCTTCTGGGTGGTCCCTGGAACTAGATATTTTGAGATGGGGGTCCGTGGCCAAATAAATATCATTTTGGGGGGTCCTTCACATGAAAAGGTTTGAGAACCACTGACATAGTAGTCTCTCAAGAACAGACTAACTGAGCTCCAGTTAAGTGAAAAGGACCTTTTCTTTGATGATGGCTAGCCAGATTGCTGACATAGAAACTTGGGTTTTTCAAAAAACCTTAGAAGGATTCAAAAGACACTTATAGAATCGGGTCAAAATTCAAATTTTCACGATAAAAAAAAAAATAGCAGATCTACAAGCTCGCAGCGCGGCACTCGGTGCCGCGCTGTGAGCTTGTATATCTGCTATTTTTCAATAGTTAAAACATAAAATAATGATACAAAATACAGTGTACCCGTTCTAAATGGGTTAAATTAACATTCAAGCTTGTGACTGATGTGTACCTACAGTACAGTACCTTCTTTCCGCCCTACCGCTTCTGCAGGGTTTGAATTTCAAGATGACTTCACCGTCCTTGTGGTCGCGTGGGTTTTGACCTGATCCCAGCTACTGTATCACGTTGGCCAGAGAAACCACTGGTTTTTGAGTTCATAAAAAAATAAATGACTGGATAATTGACACCTGATGCTCCCGCCACTGTAAAATAATATTCTATAATACTAGGACAGAGCCACAGCATTGATGTACTGTAGCAGTATACGGTATTATAGTGAATGTTAAACCTTATGTAGCCTCTGGGAGAAGGTAGATGTTTACTGCTATTAGTTTTTCTTTCCAAAATAACTTCCATTAGGGCATCATTCATCCAATATTCGAATATTCGAATATCAAAGTCACTTATTTTTATTGTTTTCTCTTTAAAAAATATATCGTTTATAAAGCGTGGCTAGATAGGAAGTCATAAGAATGAGTTGTCAATGCCCCTGGTGGATGAATTTGTTAATGCTCTATACCAGGGGTTCTCAAACCTTTTTAGGCCGTGACCCCCAAAATAAACATAATTTGAACTGGGGACCCCCACCCTGACAAGCACTTGGAGTTGTAGGTATTACATTTAATTTGACTCAGTTCCGCAGATAAATATTGTGATATTTTTTTGTGAATATTTTCACAATGTTCGCCTCTTGCTTACTTAATATTTGACAGTTTGGCCAGTCCTGTCGAATATTCGACTATTCGAATACTTTCAGGTCGAATAATTCGAATACTGAAAATCACTATTTGTGAATGCCCTAGCTTCCATCTTGTTTTCACGAAGGCTAGCTACTTATCATCAGTGATGGAAGAAGTACCATAGTACTATGTTTGACTTAGCAATATGAGTAGCAATACCCAAGCTCACAACGTTTCGTGATGCGATGCTTTGTGATTTAGTTTTTTAGATTTTTTCACTTCGAATATCTAAAATATGCAAGTGGTTAACCCATTTAGTCTTGAGGCTGATTCTAAATACTGACATTTTCTGAAAAACACACAAAAAATTGCAAGAGCTACACACAGAGGCGTTCACGGCTCCTAAACATCCCACTGAAGTACAGAACTTGAGTAAATGTACTTAGTACTTTGAAGTACTACTTACTTAGCATTCAACCATCACAACGTTCCCGGTATGACATTGGCACTAGTTTGTGCCAATTCCATATGCCATGCAAATGTCTCGGGTGTCCATCCAGATAAAGATGCTTCTGCTTTCCATAATGAATCATACTTTTCCCCCAATTTGTGTTCGGCGCGACTCAATCTATCATAATTCTTGGATATAACTTAGCCCATATGGTGGACTTTGAAGCCTTTAAAAGGAGTTTATGTGAAAGCACATTGTTCCTTGACTTTTTTGGTTGTTGTTGTTTTCATTTTTGGCTATGGTTCTGTTGAGAGGAAGCAGGGGCGTCAATTGGGTATGGCAGGGGTATGCAGCTGCCATACCCTAGGTCCAGGGGGGAAAATAAAAGTTACTTTTAAATATAAATCCATGAATGTATCTTTGTCTATCTGTGCTGGTTATTATGTTGTTAAATACATTAAAATAACTACAAATGCAAAATGTAACAAAATGGTCGCTTTAACAAGGTATTATAATTATATTCTCCCCGTTTTGACAAAATGCTATATTCCCAGGTTCCGCAGGTCAGCTGCACAGCACAGGTGCGTTTACTAACATGCCACATGGGGGGGATTACATGTACTTCCTAAAATAAATGTATCATGCCTGTTGCTAAGGTATGGCAACATGACTGGTGTCTTGCAAGACACCAGTCATGTTGCCATACCTTACCTTTTGCTGAACTGACGCCACTGGTTGAGAGGAAGAAGTTCCAGACTGAAATAACAACTTGGTCCGTAGCTCGCGTGCATGCTGCTCATCTGTTGGGTGTCTCCGTGCTTTGGACAGAGGTGCGCTGGGTCCTGAGGTTCCACAGAACCACAGCTGACCCTGTCAAAACCAACACCGCAGCAGATGTACGGGGGCAAGGCTGGCACATGGGTGTCAATGCCCAAACAGCTGTGCCACCAGAGGTGGCTGCTCGCTCCTGGCAATGATGGATGACACGGACAAGTTTCAGCCATCCCTGCCAGCCCACACAACTTCTGGGCCGTATGTACTACCAGTTTGTGCTGAATGGATCCCCTGCGATAATATATGTGTACACGTAATTTATGCGTTTCTCATAGAAGTTTTTGCGCTGGTTTACTTTAAAAAGTATTATTATTATTATTATTACCTTATTAAAACTAGCTTACTACATTGAAACTACTTCATGAAAATATTACACTTAAAAAAGGTCCAAATTATGTCTAGGGCCAAGCCGAGGGCCACAACATTGTGGGAGGCGGTGGCAGCATTCCCGCTACTCCAGCGACAGTTAAGATATACAGTGCTAGTGTTTTTGCTGCTCTTATACCAACATTATTCCCTCTGCACAAACCTTCCCTCTGCAGTGCTCTAAAAGCGACTGGAGTCTGTCTCATTTCTCTCCAAAAGCCCTTGAATATGATTGAAAATGATTACTGTGATTATACTTTCCTTATGGGTTGGTGGGGGCCAGACAGACGTCCCCCCCGCGGTCTGCAAATGGGGTACCCTGGTCTATACGAACACAATTGGCCCGTGTTCGGGACATAAACAGAACTTCTCAGGCTCTGCCAAGTGCCAAGTGTCCGGTTATGAAAGGTACTGGGCTGCCAAATGACTGCTGATATGCTGTACTATAGTTTGAACCTAAAGCCTGGTGATCGAGGCCAGTGCAGTTTCCGTACTGGACGGTGACGCAGCCCAGTCAGGACACCTGACGCCGCCATATATGTTCAGGTGGCTCTCACTTCCTCTCTGTAGGTCATCGTGTCATTGTCTGTGACCAGGCCAGTGATGGTGGTGTCATTAGCAAAACGTTATGGTGGTGGATTTAGCCGTGTGTAGCCACACAGTCGTGTGTGATGTGGGGAGGTATTAGCCTGGTTCCAGCCCATAGACCCGCCCACTCTCAGAGTGGACTGTTTCTCTGGTCTGGAATTGTGATCATAATAAGTGATTTCTGGAGCCGAAATGACGGCTCCTCCAATTAGCCAAATAACTAATCCGTGCCGTCAAAGTCCCTCCCCTCCAGAAATCGCTCAAACAGTGCACAGCTTCAGCTGAGTCTGAAATCAGGCTAGGGGGTATATCAATTTGGGGGTCCTTGACACCAAAAAAGTATACCACTGATCTAGGGGGACTGCCCCATAGGTCGGACTCCCGTTGGGTCGAACAGCGTCAGCAGGTTAGATAATCACCTGCGTCACGGTTACTGAGGTTAAGTTTAGGTTTAGGGTTAGAGTAAGGCATAGTTTTACTGAGGTTAGGATTAGGGTTTGGGTTAGAGTTTGGTGGTCGATCTAAAGGGTGTTCGACCTAATGACATGTTACCTGATCTAGGAGTATGACTGAGCACACATCCCTGGGGGTCTCCCAGTGCTAAGAGTTGGAGGAGTTTTTGTCTGTCTGCCTGCCTCTGAGGAAGTCCAGGATTCAGCTGAGCTCCATGACGAGCTTGGAGGACACCATGGTGTTGGATGCTGAACCGTAGTATAGTTCTGTCACGTCTTTGTCTGGACCAGGTGGGAGAGGGCAGTGTGGAGACTGTGGTGCAGGGACGTGCTGGCCCTTGGGAAAAGCGGGACAACTCCCGAACGAACGGCTGGTCCAGGCCGGCCATTAGGAAAAAATTTAAAATAAAATGACGGCCTTCATTCCATTTTGGGGGCTGGGCGGCCAACAAAGTAAGTCGTCACTGTCGGGCAGAAACCTCGTATCTCCAAGTTTCAAATTAGTAATTTTTTCGCAAAGTAAAGCCCTGCTTCATCATACAAGGCAGTCGCACAAAAGTAGTGAAAACAGTTTTGCTACTTATTTTATTATTATGTTGTTCATGTACGAGCTATAACCAGTCAATATCAGATACGCCCTTGATGCTATTGGATGTTGTGAAGGTGAGATTAAACTACAACCACAAGATTGCGCTGCCATTATTAATATGCGTTGACGCTCTCAGATCATGTTGCCACCGCTATGGCAATAGTGCAGTCGCTCATAAATATTTGAAATCCAGACTGCATGAGGAGTGTTCTTTGGCACAGCGGTTCTCAAAGTGGGGTCCGAGGACCCCCAGGGGTCTTTGGAGGGCTTTCAGGTGGTCCCCAGCAAAATGTGTAAATGCAAGCTTCTACAGATGCTTCTCGAAAAATTTGAATATTGTGTAAAAGTAAATTTTCATATATTTCTTGAAACTTTCATACATTCTAGATACATTGGACATTCAGTGAATTATTCCAAACCTTTTTTTTTTGTTAAACTTTGCATTTTTATGGCATACAGCTCATGAATATCAAAAGTCCATATTTCAACATATTACAATATTACACTAGACCACTCAAAACAAGGATTTATGATAGAAATGTCAACCTTCTGAAGTCAGAGTTGCTTGAAATCCAGTGGGAAGTTTCTGAAGTCAGTTATGATTTGGGGTGCTGTGGCATCTGCAATGCTTTTTTACATATTTTTTATATAAATCCTCTCTTCTGTGGGTCGCTGGCAGATGGGGGTACATTTTGGGGGTCCTTGGCACTAGAAAGAGAACCACTGCTGTAGCATTTTGCTCCATTCACTATGGTCTCTTTGTGACTGTTGGGTGCATTGGTGGAACGCGACGCCGCAGCCGCTCTTAATACAGCGGAAGTCGGTGAAGCTGGCACGTATTTCCATATTATCCGTCGTCTTTGGTTAAACACGACCGTGATTGGTTCAACTTAGCGACCCGCTGGGAGCGAGCAATGACATTATGAAACCATGTGTCTGCGATTCATCATGGACGCCGCCAGGCCAGGAGGAATGGCTGTTGCACTTTGCCGGTGAATAAGATATCATTCATTATGTCGCATTGTCAACAAATTACCTTACCATATTTATGTTCCCCAGACAATATATAGGATACGACCCCTACCACGCACGGGTCATCCCTGCATCCCTTATTGTCCTTTTGCTGAACAAGTTTCCAGGAAGCCATGTAATCATATCTGTCTCTCAGCGAGACATATTCATGCTATAGCCAGCCGATTCAGCAGTCGTCTCCCAGCTATACAGCATTCATTGCCACATGCGCGAGGCGTCTCAATGAATCATTTGTAGCACGGAGCTCAAATACCAATGCAAATATGAAATATGAGCACTGTATTCATGCCGGTCGACGTAAGCCTCCCCCCCTGTTCCCACACACACACACACACGCATATACGCACACACACACGCGCAAAACCACAGATATAGGTCCTCATTCATGTGTAATGTATAGGCCAATATTCAAATGGGGATATCGAAGCGAGGGAAGGCAAATCGGATGTTTATTTCCCTCCCTTTTATACAGTTATTTATTTATATGTTTGTTTCTTTCTCTCTTGGCTCTGAGAATATCTCATCCTCCCAAACAAGCGTGGGGGTTTTGGGACCTGACAGCTTAATAGAATGATTATTCAAATCTGTTTAATACTAGAAATTGGAAGTGCAAACGGCTTGGGGGGGTTAGGGGGTGAGGGCGCGTGGTGGTGGTGGGGGGGGGGGGGGGGGGGGTGTTTCGCTGCAAATGCCTTGCTGGAGGGCAGGCAGGCAGGGTGGGGTGGGGTGGGGTGGGGTGGGGGGACGCAGGAAGCATTGTTTCTCATGCGCAACATGTCAACAACATGCAAATATAAAACCCCCAGAATGGAGGTCAGACGTCCATGTATCGTATCGTCAACCATGTATCGGGATGCGTATCGTATCGTTGTTAAAATGCATCGTTACACCCCTAATATTTATTTCTTTTTTTTTAGTGATACATGCCCGGCGCCATTTAACCCATGGCACAAATTTGAATAAAATCTCACAGTGCCTATTTGTCGCCCTCTGCTCCGCAAATTGCGTGGTCATGCCAGCAACCGTGGCAATTAGGCGGGCGGAATGGGACGACGGCCGCCTGCATCTCACGCCTTGTTGCACACGCCTTCTGCTGTGGCTTCACCCCCCCCCCCCACACACACACACACACACACACACACACACATCTCTCCCATAGCCTTGTGGGCAGGGGTGTCGCACCAAATTCTGTGCCCTGGGTACAAGGGTTCCCTCACTGCGTTATTTTGTTGCTTTAACTATTGAAAAATAGCAGATATACAAGCTCACAGCGCGGCACCGAGTGCCGCGCTGCGAGCTTGTAGATCTGCTATTTTTGAAAAATCTTGAAAATCTTGGAAGGTTTTAAAAAAAAAAACTATGTTTCTATGTCAGTGGTGCTCAATGCCCCCCCAAAAGGATATGTATTCGGCCACAGACCCCCATCTCAAAATATGTAGTTCCAGGGACCCCCCAGAAGCAAAATTTGAGTTACAGATGTTCGCTTAAAAAATACATAATATTCAAAGATTTGCACACATTTTCACGACTTTTCAAAAATAGCAGATCTACAAGCTTGCAGCGCGGCACTCGGTGCCGCGCTGTGAGCTTGTAGATCTGCTATTTTTCAATAGCTAAAGTATAAAATAATCAAGGCCCCTCCACCTTGGGCCCTAGTAACTCAGTCCCGCTTTTCCCCCCCTTGTGACGCCCCTGCTTGTGCGTAAAAAGGAGGCAGAGAGAGAGACACACACACACACACACAGATAGAGACAGAGAGAATAAGGCAAGAGAGAAAGAGAGAGAGAGAAAGAGAAATCCTCTCCTCCTTCCTCCTCCCTAGCTCTTTATCTGTGGATGAATATTTTGTACACACAGCCCTCCCAGAAGCCTGTTTGTCCTCGTCAGAAGCCTGTCTAAAGCAGCTTGCTGCTAAGGAGATAAGACGTAGTGACTTATGCTGCCTCCTCCCCCCTTCTCCTTGAGAACCCAGGCTGTCATCATCAGCACTTGGCCACCTAAAAGTGGAGTCTATATCTATACAGCACTGGTTCCCAAACTCTAGGTCGGGACCCGTTTTGTGGGTCGCGGACACGTTTTTTATGGGTCCTTTTATTTTTTTTGTTTCCTACCATTAGTTTTTAATTATTATTTCAAAACATTTTCAAAAAACATTCCCAAAAAAGCATTTTCATGAATTAAAAACAAAATGTAATGATTTTTCCCCCCCAGCAATTTCATGAAGAAATCAAAGAAAAAAAAATCCATAAATTAGAACACAAATGTTTAAGAAGTAGTGAAAATAGCGATCTACAGGACTTGTAGATCTGCTATTTTCCCTAGTTTGGGTCCTGGGCAAATGTCTAATTTCTTTTGGGTCTCGAGCTAAAAAGTTTGGGAACCACTGCTATACAGCATGCAGTGCATGGACAATGCAGTGCACTGTGGAGCACGTTTTCCATAATTCCAAATTGATACATATTTGATTCCTTGATTCCTATACTGTAGGTGCCCCCATAAGATAAGATTGTACAGTTGGTGTTTGGTTAGATTTAGTGCAGAATTCTACAGCTGTAGGTGGAGAGAGAGAAACGTATGATCTGAACAGTCATTCTCTTGTTGGATTACGTTGAAATCATAGTTAAATTAACCTCCTTCAACATGGCATCCCTGTTTTGGGCATGTCATTCGCAAACATCCTACTATATCGTCGCATCAGATTAGTTGGTCGACTAATCTGAATTTGCACAAGGCCATCATTGATCGCACACGAAGACAGTGAGGAAGCTGCATTTTCTTTTACTGTCACAGATTTAAGCTGTTTATTAGCGTTTATGTAAACTATGTGTAACTCTAGGCTAGGTAGTCATGGTTCAGGTTCCGGCCAGGCTATGGGATCAGTTTAGCCTCTGGGTGGGAGGGGAAAGGAACATGCTGGACTAACATCCTTCCACGTGCAACGTCTATAGACGTGCTACGTCCTACTGGGGAAACTCCCCTCTGTCAGGTGATAAGAAGCGGCCTGCTCAGTCCTCATGCATTGAAGGAAGCTTTGAGCTCAGGGCGGACAGGGCCCTCCCCAGGTTGACAGAGCCCAGGATTACTGTTTAGGCAATTGGCATTGGATGAAAAATGGATTACATAATCGTGAAAAAAAAGCTAAAATAACAGATGTACAACGTCACAATGCCTTGCATTGCACCCCGTTGTGAGCTTATAGATTTCCTCTATTTTTGAAAGAGCTTGCGCTGTTAAACCGTTCTCCTCGAGGACCCCTATATGGGGCCCCTGGTGGACCCCACTCTGAGAACTACACTGGTCTACGTATTTCTGTGGATGGAAGTTTTTGTTGTGGCTAAAATGCCACAACTCTGCCAGACTTTGAGCCTCACTGGCGTGCGACGGTTGTCATGGTCTTACCATAAGTGTTTGCTGGCATCTGGCTATATGTGCACTGGACCACAAGCCGTCAGATTAGCCACACTTGCGGCCATTCGTGAGAATAAGCTAATTCCTTTCCATCAGTTGTGTTATGGAAAATAATGCTCTTTTGAATTGTGGAGGGTTTGATCGGGTGCCAACTCCGCCACCTGCTCGGCTTAGCCGGTCAGAGATAATGGTGCTGTTTTGTCGAGCGTCTATATGTGAACCGTGTTCGGAGGAGGGAAGCCGGGCAAGGAGGGTGTTTTTTGTTACTGTACGCCTCCCTACGAGCTGGGACAGCACCTGTCAGCAGGGAGTGTTGGGCGGGAGGAGTAGGACACGTTTGTCCTCTCGGTGGGGGCTGCTCGATCCTGCAGTCGAGTCAGTATAGGAAACAACGGCAGTGACACAAATGTGCGTGAGGAGCAGTGTTGTTTTTGACTGCAAATTTTGATTTAGTTTTAGTCATAGTCTTTTGAATAACATTTATTTTAGTTTAATTTATAATTTAGTCACCTGAAAAGTTTTAGTTTTAGTCTAATTTTAGTCGACTAATTATCATAAGATTTTAGGCAACTAAATCTACAGTTGATTTAGTCAACCAAAATGTATTTTTGGCAGGCCTCACAACGCGTCGCAGCGTGACGCGTTGTGAGCTTGTAGATCGGCTATTTTCAGCAAGCAACACCTGAGAGCAACCAAACATAAAAGGACTCTCTTCTCCACTAGTCCCTCCCTAAAGTTTTAGTCTAGTTTTTATTTTGTTGACGAAATTGTCAATATATTTAGTCTTAGTTTTAGCCATCACAGCTTAGTTTTTCATTTAGTTTTTATTTAGTTTTCGTCAGTGAAAAAACGCAGTCGACAAATATTTTTCGTCATAGTTTTAGTCGACGAAATCAACACTGGTGAGGAGGAAGTAATTGGCATAACAACTAAATTGGGCAGAAAGAAATGAAGAAATGTGCCTACAATGACATGCCCAAAATAGTGATTCCAGGGTTAAAAATTGCCAAATCGTATAACTTTGCAACTTCAGCTTGTTACTTGACTCCAAATGTGAAGATGATTTAGGATGCATCTCAGTCAGAGAAAAGAGCTATTGATCTACTGCACTCTCCCGGAGCCCTCCTTAAAAATTCACAGGACCAATAAACACGCATAAACCTCACCTGGCAAGATTGTTAACAAAGCACACAAACTGGCTAATGGCTAATGATTTAGCGAATGCCTCATAGTAATTTACGACTCTGGACGTCTCTTATTAAAAGCCAGGCTTGGGAACCGGAAAGGCTCGTCGTAAATTAGGCTCTCCAAGAGGGTTCGGCCTTGATCCTTGTCAAGTGCAAAAGCACGTCATAAACAGCGCGTGAATTTATCTCTTATGTCAACGAGCACGGGCCACACCTGGCAACGTAAGTGCTCCACTCTCTTGCGGCGAGTGAAGTCAGACATTCTCTGAAGAACACTCCAAGACTTATACTGGGCCAGTGTCTGTGATATCGGCAATCTAATCTGTCTTAACCTCATCGGTTGAGTAAGGTTCCTCGTCTTGCGCTCTTTGCCACTATAGTAGTCAGAAAGAAATGGAGATATCAGAATGTCGCCGTAGTGCGTGGCTTTCGCTGTATTCCGCGAGATGTTATCTTCTTCCTATAGAACCAATTCCCCCATGCTGTAAAATTCCATTAGGCCACTAAAATGACTTGTCCTCCCCGCGCGAAAAGGTGGCGTCCATTTGCAGATTCTATCATTGGAGCTGGAGCTAACCGCAGCTTCTCAACACACCCTCCCCCTATACCGCCCTCTCTCTCTCTCTCTCTCTCTCTACAATCTCTTTCTCTCTTTCTACCTCTCTTTCTCTCTCTACCTTTCTTTTGATCTCTCTCTCTCCCTCTCTTACTATCACCTCCAAAACCGCAATCCCCCTCTTTCTCTCAACAGTAGTACACAAACAAACAAACAAAACACACGCACACGCGCGCGCAGCCAAAATACCAAAGATCCTAATAATGGCGTGGGCTCGGTAAGGATGTTGTGCTGACCGGCTTGCTTGCTTGCACTACAACAACAGCCTCCAGCCTAATGGTCCCAAACACCTCGGTGTCCATTAGACACATGCTGCGGGAGCCCACTGTGGTAGCACACTTTGTACCGTAATGACCTATACATGTTGCCGTCGGCCGGGAAACCTCCTAAAACCTCCTACCTCCACGTTTGCATGTTCTTTTGTTTTTTCCCGTAAATTAAGGGCCTGCCTCATCGTGCAGGAGTGTCGCACAAAAGTGGTGAAGATAGCGGATTTACAAGCTCACAACACGTCACTACACACCGGCTACTTTCACTATTTTTTCAATGTTTTAGAAATAATAACATAAAAAGGAACGGTTTTGGACATACAAGGTTGCCGCCCCCGACCGCCACGACATGTTTGCTGCCTGTAATTGGAGCCCAGAGCCTTGGGTAGATACAGTATAGCGAGGGTATACCGGTCAATATTTGTGACCCCCCTGAACTGTGACCCATGCAGCAGCCCTGCGGAAAGGCATGCACACGGCGCATTACTGTACATACACACTCACACGCACACATAAGTTAAATCCGTGTCGGGTGCTCACACATACACATGCAAGTACTAACACGCACGCACTCGTGCACTCTCTAACAAGGCAGCCATCTTCGCTGTCATCTGTCATCATTACCTGTCATTACCCTAACAGGACTCAATGAATCACGGATTTGAAGTTTACCACCTCTTTTATGCATGCTGTTGAGGTACGATATGAGCTTGCACCATACGGCGAGCAGCTCCTGAGCAACCCAACAACAACACAAGATGCAGCTAATATATCGTCGTTGTCGGGTGGAAACCTCGTATCTCCAAGTTTCAAATGTGTACATTCTTTCGCAAAGTAAAGCCCTGCTTCATCATGCAAGGCTGTCGCACAAAAGTAGTGAAAACAGCAGATCTACAAGCACACAACGCCTCGCGGTGCGAGGCGTTGTGTGCTTGTAGATCGGCTGTTTTCACTAGTTTAAATTATTTTTAAAATGATAAATGCAAAACGAACGGTTTTGGACATACAAGGTTTTCATCCGACAACGACGATATACAGTAACGGGTGTTAGATTCAGGTGTGCAAGCATGACAGTCAACAACAGTATTGCTGGCAAACCTTTATTAAAAAAGATTAGCTGCAGCTGTGTTGTTTACATCACAGTGTACTATAAGGTGAGCCTTAACCACATAACCTCCAAAGATAGTATAAAAAATAGCCCATCGACAAGCTTCCAAAACATGTCACGGTCGTGCGTTGTAAGCTAGTGACTTCGGTTAGAACGGCCAAGAACCATGGTGTTGTCCTGGACAGTCAGCTCTCTTTCAAGGCACACGTTGCAGCGGTCACTCGATCCTGTAGATTTACACTCTATAACATCCGAAGGATCAGAGCCTTCCTCACCCAGGAGTCAGCCCAGCTCCTTATCCAGATATCAGTCATATCAAAACTTGACTACTGTAACTTGCTCCCTACTGGCCTCCCGGCATGTGTGCTAAGCCCCCCCCCTCCCAAATTATCCAGAATGCCGCAGCACGTTTGGTCTTCAATCAGCCAAGATTTTCACATGTCTCCCCAATCGCTCCCTCTATTGGCTCCAAGTTATTGGGAGGATTGGCACCCCCTTATCACCCTTATCTTCAAAGCCTGATCCAACCCTACATAAGAATACCTCCCACTCACTCAGATCAGCTAACACAGGGAAGCTGTCAGAACCTTCCCTAAAACATCCAGGACACCGCTCCACACGTCCCAGACTCTTCTCCCTTCCAGTACCCAAACTGTGGAACGAACTCCGCATTGCAGTTAGAACTGCAGACTCACCCCCAATCTTCGGTCTGAAGACTCACCTCTTCAGACTCCACCTTAGCCCACAGCACTTGTCCTAGCATTAATTGCAGGCTTATACAAAGGCTAAAATGTCATTTAGTAGCATGTTATGTAGACTGATGCCAGGTAATTTGTAGACCTGCATTCTATAGTGTATATACTGATATAGTGCTTCAGATTGGCCGCACCTCCCTGCCTGCTCTCCTCTCATTGAAAATGTATTACTAGGCGTGTCTGTTGCTTCCCGTGTGAAAAGCCATTCATGTTTTTAAAATTCTGCATTTTGTCGTTGTCGGGTGACAACCTTGTATGTCCAAAACTGTTCGTTTTGCATTATCATTTTAAAAATGACTTAAAAATGACTCGCGGTGCGAGGCGTTGTGTGCTTGTAGATCGGCTGTTTTCACTACTTTTGTGCGACGGCCTTGTATGATGAAGCAGGGCTTTACTTTGGGAAAGAACGTACAAATTTGAAACTTGGAGATACGAGGTTTCTGCCCGACAGTGAAGATTTGTTGAACTGAACCCGAAAACAGACTAAGATATCCGCCTTCATGGTCACTCGACAAACACAAAACCCCACAAAAAAGTAGCTTAAAAATCTAGCATTCAATATCTTACACCCTCATAAAGGCTTTAGCCGATGGAGCGAAATGTGCATTTAGAAAAATTATCCCCATCAAGACAAAATCGAGTCATAAGAATTGTTTTACTGTAAGGTGGCTTGGATGGATGCCTGCGTACAGTAGGTGCGCTATTACATTATTCCTCTTCTAGCAGCCAAGGGCCCTCTCAACTTTCCATAATCCACTTAAGGTACGTACGTATATACAAATATTCACACTGCGCTGAGGTTCAGAGTGTAATTCCCCATCTCAGGTCCAAAGACAGTACGTACGTGCCAGCCGCACACCGGCTGCCAAATGCCCGCAGTCTACCGAAGGCAGTCCCCATAGTAATAACTTGTACTTACACCCATATCCCAGTCACACCTCGCTACACCTCCACTCCTCCACATGTTCTGCTATCTCTCTCTCAACTTACATGTGTGGGCGAGAGAGAGAGAAGAGAGAGAGAGCTAGAGACGTAGAAAACACACATAGCCTTGGACACAATAAGCCTGATTTATACTCGGTTTATACTCGGTTGTGTTGTCCCACACCCAAAATTTCCAATTCACCAATTGATTGATTGAATATTTTATTGGACAAAAATTAAGAACAAAGCAAAAAAGCACAATTACAGTCAAACTCAAAACGCATCCGCTCACAATGAGTTGTGAGCTCGTGCATCTGGCTTCCCCCGCTTGCACACGCGAGCGGGAACGTGCACGTGTGTGGGTTTCATCTCTTTTACTCTGTGCAGTCCAGCCCACACCACCACCTCCCCCCATTGCGCGCGCACACACACACACACACACACACACCCACACACACACACACACACACACACACACACACACCCACGTGGCAGCAGCAGCAGCTTGCACGGTTGCCCGTCCATCCGCGCCAAACCAAAAAGGAACACGTTATCTCCCTCCCTTATGTGGACCTGGGGGCCTGGAGAGGGACGGTCGGTCTGCACACACTACAGCTCCATGCAGCTCAGACAGTCTAGAGCGTCAGAGGCCTCTGTGTGTGCTGTGCAGAAGGGATAGGAAGAAAGCTGAGAGTCGAAGCCTTTCCCCGCGCCTCCCCTCCCCTCCCCTCCCCTTCCTCCTGTCTGTCTGCCAGTCTCCCCGTAAAGCAATTAAAAAGACCCTATACCCAACTCTACCGCAGTGGCCCCGCAGTGACTGCGACACGCGACAGTCACAGTGGAATAGAGCGCGTAAGCGGAGGGGTTGATAGAGTGCGTCGGCGTGCGAGGTTTGCGGATTCAGTGCGGGTGCGTGGGGGGGGGGGGGGGCGGAGGGGGTTTGTGGTGGCGTGCGTGCGTGCACACTCGCGTGTCGCCGTCATTAGCTCTCCCTCCCTCCCCGTCAGCCTCATTAGAAGTCATGAATCATCGACGTGATGTGAAAATCCCTCCGTCTAAATGGGCTCCATTCATATTCAGGTGAACGCGGCATACGTCGTATATGGCGCGACCACCCTCTCTCTCTCTCTCTCCCTCTCTGTCTCCACCTCTATGGAGTTTGTGCAGCTGGCAGCCACAACAAATCCCCCCCCCCCCCCCCACACACACACACCCGCCTCCCCAAACATGTCACCGACACCGCCGGCCTCCATTTAGATGATGCCAAAGATGTACACAAACGCCACGTGCCGCGTTAGCGTCTCGTACAGTATCGGTTCCATCTGTAACACAAAGCCTGGAGGCGGGGTAGAGTTCCATAGAGAGAGAGAGAGAGAGAGACACAGAGACAGACAGGGAGACAGGGATACAGAGAAAAGGGCGGGAAAGGGAAATGGGGGGAGGGGGACTGGGAGAGAGAGGAGGATGCGGAAAGAGGGGGAGAAAAGCAAGAGACACTGACAAATAAGCCGAGAGAAATAAGCAGAGAGACACAGAGAGAGAGAGAGAGATATGGATTGATATGTCGTCACCAAGGGGAAAAAGGTTAATCCATTTACTGCAGTGCATATATGATCCTATAAGCCACACAGCGGTATAAGGATAACGGCACAGTGCTGCATGTCCTCGCTCTATAGGGCAGAAACCTGCTATCTCTGTATTCTTCTAACTTTTGGTGTTTTATTGTCTGTAAATTAACGCTCTACTTGATCACACTACAGCAGGGTTCCCCAATAGGCGGCCCGCGGGCCATTTGCGGCCCGAGGGGGGCTACTGTCTGGCCCACACCAACCCTAGTAATAATGGTGGTATAAGAGCAGCAACAACACTAGTATATCGTCGTTGTCGGGTGGAAACCTCGTATCTCCAAATTTGTACGTTCTTTCGCAAATCATACAAGGCCGTCGCACAAAAGTAGTGAAAACAGCCGATCTACAAGCACACAACGCCTCGCACCGCGAGGCGTTGTGTGCTTGTAGATCGGCTGTTTTCACTAGTTTAAATCATTTTTTAAATGATACATTCAAAATGAACGGTTTTGGACATACAAGATTTTCACCCGACAACGACGAAAACTGTCGCTGGAGTAGTGGGAACGCCGCCGTCGCCCCCTGCAATGTTGTGGCCCCCGGCTTGGTACCCTAGACATGATTCGGCCCTTGGGGAAAACTAATTGGAGAACCCTGCACTACAGCGTCACACACAAGCATGAAAAGTAGCAGATCTTGCTGCGTTTTATGATCTTGCGGAGCTGCTTACTTTTGATGTTTTTTTAATTTGAATGGTGAAAAGTGACAGTTTAATTTGGACATGTGAGGTTTCCAGAGACGATGTTATGTCCTTTTTAGGCTATACGTTGTTCAGTTAGCGGCCCTCCAACTGTCCTTGGCCCTAATGAGCACACGTATTATTGACAACACGTGGCTTGCTGCTGAGGTCAATGCATAACGTTAAGAAATCCTTTAATTAATTTAAGTTGATTCAACTCAAAGGGCCATTTTTGAACACTCCCAGAGTTAACCAGCTTTCCATTTCAGCAGTGGTGGGAAATGTATTATTTAGTAAAAGTACAGTATCAATACTATAGATATGCTCTGTTACAAGTAAAAGTCCAGAATTCAAAAGTTACTTGAGTAAAAGTACAAAAGTATTGGTATTAAAATGTACTTGAAGTACCAAAAGTAAAAATCATCATCATTATTAAAGTCATTATGCAGAATGTCCTATTTTAAAATGTATAAAAATCTTTTGAAAATAGCAGATCTACAAGCTCATAAGCCCTGTCTTTATATATATATATATTTATGCTATATTCAAATTTACCCCAAAACATCTATGCGTACAAAGTGTTGCATGATGTAACAGAAGTAGCTAATTGGTTTGCTTTTAAAGCTTTGGAAGTGTAATAAAGGCCTACATTGGTTCACATTGTGAGCTTGTAGATCGGCTATTTTCAAACAATGTTGAATTGTGAAACGCCAGGGTAAAAGTAGTTAAACCATTGAGTGAATGTGATTGTGTTCGAATCCCGTCCCCTCCTGTCAACATGTCCAGGTTTCCTTGGGCAAGACACTGAACCCCACATTGCCTCCAATGAGTCGATCGGTGCCAGCTTGCCACCGTTGGTGTGTGAATGTGGGAAGTGAGGACGCTGGTGTGGTCGCGTCGACTGTTTGCCGCTTCACCTCCTAACCCAATGTATGAATGAATGAACCATTGTAAAGTGCTTTGAGTACTTACCATAGAAAAGCGTTTGAACAAATGCAATTTGTTGTTGTTGCTGCTTACTGGCCTGCCCTGTTTTGTTTTTAACCTCACCTGGAAAAGGACTAACTAAATGCAACATCAGCCTATAGGGATTCATGCATGATGCCCTTTTAAGCACTTCTCCTTCACCCTGCCTTCACATTTATGACCAGGAAGATTAGAAGAAGAAAAAATAAACCTGCCTCTAGATCAGCATTTGAGCCTTGTATCCGCCATTCCCCGCCTTGGGGAATGGCGAATGAAAGGTTCAAACTAACGTCTTCCTTTAAAATGCACACCGGCCGCCCCGTGCGGCCGGCGAGGATACCTCAATCCATTATCACGTAATGATGGCCATAATCACCGTTAATCAACGTTCCCTTCACATCCTCCAGCACTAATGCATCCAGCCCCACCCCCCCACCCCCCCCCCCCCCCCTCCCTATAGCGTCTGATCAATCCCAGAGCCATTATGCGCACGGGCGGCGGTGGAAAAAGTACTCAAGTAAAAGTATCCATACTGCAATATAGAGATACTCTGTTAGAGCCATTTCCAAATGGACGAAATGTATACAGGGCTGACGTGGTTGATGCATATTTTGCAATGATAATAATCGAAATCTACAAATTAACTATAGTAACTAAAGTTTTCAAATAATTGTGGTGGAGTAAAAGTACAATATTCGCCTCTGAGATGTAGTGGAGTAGAAGTAAAAGTCTTTGAAATTGGAAATACTCCAGTAAAGTAAAACAAAATCACACCGGTGTGAAGTGAGCGGTGCTGATGATGCTAGATGATGATGATGATGATGATGACGACGATAGACCCACATGACGTCACAGGATAGGGGGTCAATTATCAGTAATTATTTGATACCATGGAAAATCACTTGGTCATACACACAAAGCCGCAAATTGGAGCGGTTTGCACCGCTCAAAAAGACCTCTAAATTGTACAGTAGCACTTGAGTACATGTACTTAGTTACTCTCCATCACGGCTCCCTGGCCGTTATAGGAGATGGGATGCAGAGAGAGAGAGAGAGAGAGAGAGAGAGAGAGAGAGAGAGAGAGAGAGAGCGCTGTTGGACCGGTGGGTCTCGGTGGCCACAGCGAAATGAACTTAGCCAACAATCTGGGAGATCAATCCCATCACTTAGCCAATTAGGCGATAGGGAGACAGACACCCATTACCCTAAGAACCAATCGATAGACGGAGCCAGGGGCCGAGGCGGTGCTGTCTGGTCCCGGCCCTATAGGCCGCCGCCGCCGCTGGGGGGGGGGGGGGGGTTTGCTTAATGGAGCAGAAAGGGGGGGGGGGGGGGGTTTGACGGACAGACTTGACAAGAGGCTCGTCAGCGAGGGTTGGATGGGACGTGTCGGAGAAAGCCGGGGGAACGAGCTGCGTGAACATGACGAGTCTGAGAGGTGTGGAGTCATGTGTCCTTAAAGCAGGGGTCTTCAACGTTTTCAGGCCAAGGAACCCTTAGCTGAGAGAGAGATGAAGCAGGGACCCCCCTCTACATATTGTATAAATGTGTGATGCAGATTTTCATCGATTTCATAGATGGATTCATAGACTTGTTTGACAGCACTGTCATCAGTTTATGTTGGATTTGTGTTTTTAGTTAACTTGACCTTTCACTCGGTCTGCTCTTTTTTTTTACCTCTACACCAAACCTATTTGCCGAAAATAGCTGATCTACAAGCTTGTAGATCTGCTATTTTTGGCTAAAGTTCTCCTCAGAATAGGGATGCGAGGGTTCATTTAAAAGAATTATCCTATCACATTTGGTGGCCCCCTGTATTAACTCTGAGGACCCCTTGTTGAAGACCCCTGCCTTAAAGGTCTCATGACATGCTGTTTTTACAAAACATAGAAGTCTTTATCATGGTCTTTCAAACGAGTATTAAAAGGTTTTAACTGAGAAATCCACTCCAGTGAGCCATGGCAGTTTTTTTCTTTCTCTGCGTGTTCTAAGGCCATCTTCAGTTGCAATGAAACAAAAACACGTTTTCCTGCGGGTGTCACTGGTGAAGGAGTTTGCCTGTCAATTATCACCTCTGCGCCAACGCACAAGTTCACGACGCGTTGCGTCGGCGACACGTTGTGAACTCGCGACTTGTCGGCTATTTCCGTGCGTGCGCTGCTGACACCGTCGTCCGACGGAGGATTGAGAGGAGGTGGAAGAATGAGAGCGGGGATGAGGAGTTGACGGAGTTGAAGGGATCAATGACTGACGTTTGCTGGTTCTGTTGATTTACCTCACACACACACACACACACACGCACACACATGCGCGCGCACGCAGGCTCTCTGACAGTGTTCTCTTCACACTCCGACGCTGCAGTGTCTGGACTCCCAAGGTCGAACTGTGTGAGCCTGTCTGGACAGAATTCAGTGTGTGTGTGTGTGTGTGTGTGTGTGTGTGTGTGTGTGTGTGTATTAGGGCTGCAAGCGAACCTTCGGAGGTTCGAACGTTCGTTCGTTACGTTGGCAATCGAAGTTCGAAATTAATGGGTTCAGGTTTTTTTCTTTTTTTTTTTTCTTTTTTTTTACACGAAAAATAATTATCAGAATGTGATTGGCCTATTCAGAATATCACAGTAGTAGAGATAGCCAGATACGAAATAAGTTAGGCCTACCGGTAAACACTAACAGTTAATGGTGACCGTTATAGTAGTTATAAAATGCACCAGAACAGCTTGGAGCGATCAAGGACCGTCCTCCGCTCCAATTGCGCTCCTATTTGGGGCCGCGAACCGGGTGGCGAATCAGCCTCGCTGACACACGCTTGTTGACAGTGAGTGAGAGCAGCTGTCCTGGGCAGAGAGAGACGTGTGTGCTTTGAACAGCGAACACCCAGCCATCCACGCACCCAAAGATTAAACATCCCTTTCTCCTAAGCATGAGCAAAGATGGATTTCATTGCAACCCCCTAAAGGATCTATAATCAATGCGATGTATGGGGTTGTTACATCGAGACCAGTTTAGCCCGAACGCGACGAGCTCCGATGCAGTCACCAAGTCTAATCATCATCATCCGTGCAACTCCGCTATACATTGAGCCTGTTCGTCAACAAACTGTGCGACATTTTCTCCGATTGGGTTGGATTTTCCAAGTGTTAGCCTAGGTGTTAATGCGGCCACGCATCCACGCGTTTTCAATGGATAAAACAGCGCATTTAAAACATTTCCTAGTTTCCTACACTGTTTAAAGGTACAGTACGTTCGATGGTTCGAACGCCCGAACGTTCGGTTTTTATTCAATTGAACGAACCATCGAAGGTTCGATGGTTCGTTCCGAAAATCCCCCCGAAGTTCGAATCCCTAAAACAGGGCTAGATTACAGCCCTAGTGTGTATGTGTGTGTGTGTGTGTGTGTGTGTGTGTGTGTGTGTGTGTGTGTGTGTGTGTGTGTGGTGAATTATCATTTTGCAGGCGACGTTCAGCCACTAGATGTCGCACTCCACTCCACAACGCCTCTGCTGCATAAGGTTCCTTATTTCCCTGAGTCATCAGGCCTGTAATAAGGCGGCACTCGTGCTGCCTCCAAGCGTTTCTGAGGGGGGGAAAGTACCTTCCCCGACAAAATAGAAGCATTGGATAAACAAAAACAATGGTTTTGGTCCGGACAAAAAGTATTCAAATTATTATTCACAATCATAACAATTATTGGTTGGTGTGAGGGGGTAAGTGATACCTTTATTCTGCACCTTTTAAAAAACATATTATTTTCGTCTCTCAATATTGCCGTACCTTTAATTTAACTCTTGAGAGCCAATGGACCTAAGGTAAGTTAGAGCTCTTCACAGGTCCAAAATGACAGACCTGAACACCCTGATTGGTTCCATGATTCCCCTCTTAAATCTGGCTTTGTCTGTTTGTATGTATGTTAAGCCTCTATCAGAGTCCAGGGTGAAGAGCCTTTCACTTCACCACGGTGTAGTTTTCTAGCTATCACCTAAAAATACATAACAAAGCCTAGGTGATAGCTAGGAAACTTCAACGCGGTGAAGTGAATAGCTCTTCACCCTGGACTCTGATAGAGGCTTCAGTCTCACACTTGGCTCATTGACCAAGCTTTGTTGGACACATAATGAAGTTAACTGGGTGAGATTATTTTTTTAATTATTCAAATGACAGGATCAGAATCATCTTTATTGTCACATCACATGTTTACAGGTGTAAAACATTGGATGAAATTTGCTTTTGTGCAAACTCCATCGTTTGACGGACCATAACCTGGATGGAACCCTTGAAATTGGTTTCTGAGATCCGAGAGGACCCAGCACAAGTCCTGGTCCCGGACCCTACCTGGACCCGTGAGATTCATTCCACGATCTGTGATCCTGTGATCCGAGGTAATCTGAACTGACCCGGACCCAAGTCACCATGATAAAAACACAGAGTTACATAAACAAACATAAATGATTTTGCTGTGCAGTGGCTCTATACTGTAGTTTGTCTAATGGCTATAGTGCATGTCATCCGAATCTAAATAATTCACGCTTGGGACCTTGTTTATTAACCTTTTCCTACAGCATGTAGAGAGCATATAAAACAGTAGCACACGCTACTACAGAAGCTGAAATAATTCCACAAATTCAGAATAATTTCCATACAAATTAGCTGCTTGGTCGTTTTGCTCGATAATTTGAGGCGCCGCATTTCCAATGCAAATGGAGCGACTCGCCGTAACCACTTAAACCCTACACTGTATATACTTGCTTTTGTTCCCCCCACTACAGGAAACCTTCAAAATAGGCGATCCACAAGCTCACCGCGCGTCACGATCGTGACGCGTGGTGAGCTTGTGGATCGACTATTTCCCCACTGAAATGTTGGCTGGCCCCGTGAATAAGGGAGCGAGGGATTGAGTGGTTAAAACGGCTGTGTTTTCGGCATCGCATCGGGGCTTTGTGTGTGTGAGCTGCATCCATAGCAGCAGTAGAGACATTACAGCAGCTTATGCTGCTACCAGACGGAGGAGGGAAGAGGAGGTGCAGACAGCAGAGTAAGGCATGTCTCTCTCTCTCTTTCGCTCTCTCTCTCTTTAGCCTCAGGGGGGAATGCCCTCAGGGGCCAAAATACCGTCTGGGATTATACTGTTGAATTCACCACGTCTCTCTCTCTCTCTCTCTCTGCCTCTCTCTCTCTCTCTCTCTCTCTCTCTCTCTCTGCCTCTCTCTCTTTCTCTCTGTTTCTGTCCCTGTCTGCCTGACTTGTCTGTCTGTCTGTCTGTCTTGCACTCCATTCTCTCATGACATTCACCTTTATCCCTTGCACTCCCAGTCGTCCAATCTATCATTTATTCTTGCCCACAGTGCAAAACTGTGCGTGCGTGTGTGTGTGTGTGTCTGTGTCTCTGTGCATGCGCGTGTGTGCGTGTGCGTGTATGTCTGCACTTGCATGTACAAATACTTGGGCACTTGATGTGAGAGTTCCGGTTCGTCGCTGACACCGACGCCAAATTAAATGGAGATGACGTCCTAGCATGCCCTTCGCTGGAAAGTACACTTGTAATGAAATTTAAAAAAAAGGATGAAGTAGGATTCTGCGCTTGTACTCCATTGTGCTACGGGAAGGAAAACGTCAAAAGATTTCTCCGCACAGTTGGTTCTTTTCAAGGGCAGCGTTTCTCTGGAGTTTGCCTCCGGAATCCAAAAACTCCACCAGAATCCAAAACTCTGCCTTTGTGTGAAACCCTGATGGATCACATGGAAGAAAACCACTGTACGCTGGAATGGTGGTTCTAAAAGTGGATTCCATGGACTCTGTGGGTTCCTTTAGGGGGGTCTAAATTGACACGTACAAGTCTGTAACAGTGCTACAAATGGAACCAAATGAACCCGTTTAACTGGTTAATTTGGTTCCATTTTGTACACTGTCAGAGTTAAGGGGAGATCTTGAAATTTGAAAAGTTTGAAACACACTGCGCTAGAAGAACTGTGGATCTCAGCTTATCCTGGATTCCCAGAGCATCTTTGTTTTTAATGATCAATCGATCTGTGCTTGGATCAATGAAAACAACATAGTATTATTTTAATTATTATGTATTGGTATCACTATAGAAAAACAATCTTACATTAGGCTATTTGTTTAAATGTTATTTCATCATTTAAATCCTGGTGTTTATGGGATCCCACTTGCAATTGCCACTTTGAAAAGACATACTTTCCGTACAGTATACGATATATGGTGTTTGCTTTTACAGCAGACTGTGTACTTGATCGATCTCTGCCTCTTAATGCATTCTTTTTCTTCTTTGACATCTGCTGGTGCCCATATGTCCAGCCTGGCCTGCAGGAAACTGCTCTGCCCAAACAAAAAGGTATAATGCTTTTTCTGTGTCTGTCCTGTGTTTGATAACTATGGTACTGCCATGACAACTGAATTCGCCCCCGTGGGATCTATAAGGGTTGTATCTAAATAAGCAGAGGCTATGTGTTTGTGATTTTCTAAATGTTTTACCGCAAATTCTTCCAATAAAGTTATGTTAGGATGTTGCTTTAAATGACAAGTCTGTACTACAGTAGCATCTAATTGTGGACATATTATCTCGTTGCTGTCAGGCAGAGACCTCTCAGCTTTGTGTTTTTTAAAGCCTTACTTGATCACGATAATTGATAATTTTGTGCGATGATCATGAGCATCGCACAAAAACTATTTTTTAAGGGTTAGGTTGTTTTTAACACATAGGATGCCATCAAAGGGTTAATGGAACTCGAGTCACCGGGGCATGTGTGCGCGCGACGTGCGTGCATACATCGGCTCGGGTGATGGTCCCGCATCATAACGTTAACGTGGTCTTATATAATCCGATTCAATGTGTGATCGCATTGCTCCATCGAGACATCATTGCGGGCAGGCCCCGTTCACATAACATGGAGCTAGAATGAAGCTCTGTTTACCAGCGCTCTGCGCGTCACCAGCGAGCGCCGCTGAGGCTTATGGGTAATGTAGTGTTTTTGCTAATCTGGTGATAAAATAGTAATATTGATTATTATTTATTGGTAGAAACACCAAGAACGCCAATTTTGATATAAAGACGTTTCCAGACGTCTTTCTGGCTATTTTCGCAGCTAATTTGTTAATGTGTTTTCATCACTTTAAGTTTCGGGACGAGAGACAAAACAGTGCAGCCTGGGTTGAAGTTCAACTGGGTACAGCATGGTGGGAGCTTACGGCAGTCTCATGAAGATGGATGGCTCACTTAGAGGGGGGTCGTTAAGATCCAGGCTGATTACAGTACCTGTTTACCCCTCCCCCCACCCCCCTCCCTCAGCCCTGCTATCTCCTCCTCTAAACCAGTGCCTCTCAAAGTGGGATCCCAGGGGGGTTCCATGGGGTCCCCCAGCCAAAATGAGCCAACCGCTTAAACCCTCTATGGTTGACCGGAGACCCTCAGGGCTCCGCACTAGTGTATTTTCAGTTTTATGTAATTGTGGGGAACGCTTTCGCTGAAAATAGCCGATCGACAAGCTCACAACAGGTCGATCTGCTATTTTCTGTGAAAGCTTTACTTAGGTCAGTGGCTCTCAACCTGTGGGTTGGGTCCCCAAATTATTTTGGGGGGTCCCAAGATGATTAACGTAATGTGCAACGTTGTTTTCTCACTCAACAGTAAACAAACACACCTAAAGAGTGTATACATTATCTGCACATTTCTAAAGTGACAATTTAATATCTCTAAAATGACAAATTGAGAACTGGCAAATAATTAGCCAGTAGCTATGCCCCTCCCCTAAAAGCTTTTGTCCAATGCTAGCTTAGCAACCGGCAGCTTGCCAAGGCTGTTGACAAGGCAAACCTTGGCAAGCTGGAAGTTATTCTAAGCTAGCATTGGACAAAAGCTTTTTGGGAGGGGCATAGCTACTGGCTAATTGTCAAATGTTAGAGGTGTTGTGAGCATGTAGATCTGCTATTTTCACAATAGAATTGTGTTATACAAAATGTAATGCCTCAGTTCAAATATGATTATTTAGGGGGTCGTGGCCTGAAAAGGTTGAGAACCACTGATTTAGGCAAGTAATTATCGAAATAGAGCATCGCAGTTGAAGCCCCACCCCGTCCTCACTCTGGTGTCGGAAGCGTTTTCCTCATTCATTTCTTCCATAGACATTTCATAAAGTATTTATTTAAATGTTTTTAAGCCTCGGACAAAGCCACCTCGGCTGGTGAGGAATCATGACAATATTCAATATTCTTTGAATGCAACGATTAATTAGAAAGCTGAAAAAAGGGGCAGGGTACAAGACTGTGTACATCATTATTTTAAAAATTGCGGAAACTACACTCCCGGAATGCATTGCGAAATACACTTGTTTCCTGAAATATATCCCTTAAATCACGCTCAGTTATCCAGGCCAGCATATGGCCTGACATGTAGTGATTTTCATCTCTGTGGACGCTCATATCGTCATCTTTAACATAGTGCATCATATTTGTAAAAGAAAGACACTCGCTCACGGAGTTCTGCTGAAGTGCAATAATCCGCCGGGAAGACAGGGGGCATTAATCTACTTCCGCGGTAACCGCAAGATACATGAAAGAAGAAGAAACTAGACCAATCACAGACGTCGATTTCACAGGATTTACATTTTTAGCAGTATGGGTAATGCAGTTCTTCTCCGTGTGATCTTGATTAAAACGTGTTTTTACTAAAACTAGAGTGATTGCATACATACTCGGGGGTTCTACAGGAGCATATAGAACCATTTTACAACCACAAGTGTACATTGAATTGCTACGACTTTGTGGCTGATAATGAAAAACCCTAGGGTGAAAATGAATGGGCTTTTTTACTTCCGACAGACACCTCATTGCGATGCTCTATACAAGCTAGTGGATCCGTGGTCAAAACACGTCTTGGTTTTGGGGTGGTCCTCCTTGACATGAAAAAGTTAAGACAACCTCTCCTCTAAACGCTGCGCAGTGGGACTCCGCGCCCCCATCTAACCCCCCCCCCCCCCCTCCCCCTCCCCCTCACCTCCCACCCATCCACCGCTGCCGCCGTACCAGCGGGGAGGCACACGGCATGCTGGGTAGAGAAGAAAGGAGTTTAGAAGCCGTCCATCAGCGGCACGGCCCGGGCTCGGGACACGGCCCATAAGGAGCGGCATGAAGCCCCACAAGTTATTACCCCGCTATCCTGGAAGCATTTTGTCTTCATCAATTCTTAAACTCATAAGACTCCCTGCTTCTATCCCTCTCCAAATTGTACCATCTATCAGGCAGCAGCCCTTCCCCTCACTGCACACACTCTCTCTCTCTCTCTCTCTCTCTCTCTCTCCCTCTCTCCCTCTGCCAGTGGTGTCAGTTCAGAAAAAGCTAAGGTATGGCAACATGACTGGTGTCTTCGCGCGCGTGCAAGACACCAGTCATGTTGCCATACCATAGCAACAGGCATGATACATTTTCCCCCGTTTCTACGGTTTCCTGGGCAGGATATGGAACCATGGAAGTGCAGCTAAACTTGGCATGTTAGTAAACGTGCCACAATTAACAATAATGCATTGCACCTGTGCAGCTGACCTGCGGAACCTGGGAATATACCATCTTGTCAAGATGGGGAGAATACAAGTGTGGAGAATATAATTATAGTGCCTATTATGCCTAAAATTTTGCATTTGTAGTTATATTACTGTAATTAAACTGTATGGCAGCTGCATACCCCTGCCATACCCAATTGACGCCCCTGCCCTCTGCCTCTCCCTCTCTCTCTCTCTCTCTGTGGGAATCTGTCTATCCCTGTCGCCCTCCTTTCCTTCCCCCCTCTCTCTCTTTCTCTCACCCTCTCCCTCTCTCTCTCTCTCTCTCTCTCTCTGCCTCTCTTTCTCTGTGGTTCTCTCAGCCTTAGGCTCTCTCTCTCTCTCTCTCTCTCTCTCTCTCTCTCTCTCTCTCTCTCTCTCTCTCTCTCTCTCTCTCTGCAGAACAGGCAGTGGTGGTATAGATTGTCAAATTATCCCCAGGCATGAGAGAGGATGAGCTTTTTTTTGCACAGGTGGTAATGACTACGGCACCCCTCCACATGCTCTCTCTCCTCTGTCTGTCTGTATGTCTCTCTATCCTGCCCCCCCCGCCCCCACATTACATATCTCTTCCCATCTCTCCCTGCATCCCCATCACTGTCCACCCACCTCCTTCCTACCCCCCCTTCTCTCCCCCCTCCCTCCCTCTCTCTCTCTCTCTCTCTCACTTGATCCCTCTCTCCTTCATACTTTATCTTCCTGTTTCCACTTCATCATCGTTCAACTGCCCCCCCCCTCTCTCACTCTCTCCCTCTCTTTCTCTCTCTCTCTCTCTCTCTCACCCCAAGTTGTCTCTCTTTTATCTTTTCATCTCACTGCCAGTATCTTATTGTGGCAGACTGTTGGCCTCTCTCTCTCTCTCTCTCTCTCTCTCTCTCTCTCTCTCTCTCTCTCTCTCTCTCTCTCTCCATCTCACTAATTATGTGTGGAGACAAAGGCATGTGATTCTGTCCTCCTCCCACTCTGAGCTGTCAGCTCTGGTGTAGGAGAGAGTTAATTTCACACTTACTGCATGCTTTAATTAAAAGGGGTGCGTGTGTGCATGTACCATGTGTGTGTGTGTGTGTGTGTGTGTGTGTGTGTGTGTGTGTGTGTGTGTGTGTGTGTGTGTGTGTGTGTGTGTGTGTGTGTGTGTGTGTGTGTGTGTGTGTGTGTGTGTGTGTGTGTGTGTGTGTTGCGTGCGTGCATGCGTGTAAGAAGGTGGGGTGGTTTGAGGAGGCGCAACCCAGAAGTACGCATAATAAAAAGGGGGTGCACACGTGTGTGTGTGTGTGCGTGTGTGTGTGTGTGCGTGTGTGTGTGTGTGTGTGTGTGTGTGTGTGTGTGTGTGTGTGTGCGCGCGCGTGTGTGTGTGTGTGTGTGTGTGTGTGTGTGTGTGTGTGTGTGTGTGTGTGTGTGCGCGCTCGCGCATTTATGATCTAAAATTGCACACACCGTAATGCTCTCACGTGTCCATTAACCTTTGCGCGTGAGGTGCACATTTGTTGCATGCGCCTACAGGTATACTGTACAGCGCTTCTTCTCTGCATAGTGTGTGTGTGTGTGTGTGTGTGTGTGTGTGTGTGTGTGTGTGTGTGTGTGTGTGTGTGTGTGTGTGTGTACTTGTATTACTATACTTGTGAGGGCCAAAGGTGTAGCAGGATTTGAGAAACAGTCATTGTGAGGACCACCTCCCACAAGAGAAATGCTTGTTTCAAGTTGTGGTTAGGTCAGGGGTCTTTAATGTTTTCAGGCCAAGGACCCCTTAGTTGAGAGAGAGAGAGAGAGAGAGAGAGAGAGAGATGCAGGGACCCCCTCAACTCTTTCATAGATTCCATAAAATGTCATTGTTTGACAGCACAATCATCATTGTATTTTGTATTCATGTCAATTTGTGTTTTCAGATACGTATTTAACCACTTGAACCATCAATACTTAACTTTGAACTTGATTGCTAGGATTCAAGTGGTTAATATAAAAAAGGAGAAAAAAGTTTCTATCACACAAAGATTTGGAGGACCCCCTATAGTAGATCCCTGGGTTAGGTTATAAGTTTGGGTTAGGGGTTGTGGTTAGATTTACGGCAGAATACAAACGCGTTGTGAGCTTGTAGATCGGCTGTTATAGGCTTTAGGCTAAGACAAGTATAGTATAGCACAAACACACGTGTATATTAAAATTGCAAAACACACCACCTGCTCGAGTCCAAAAAGCCCAGTCAGTGTCGTTATCGGCACAGCGGCGTGGGTGTTTGTCACCCACGCATGAGGTGACGGTGTCCGTGTCACCGCTCTGTGCTCGGATGATAGGTATACAGTACAGCAGGGGTCTTCAACAGGGGGTCCGGGACCCCTAGGGGGTCCTCAGAGTTACTACAGGGGGTCCTCCAAATCTTTGTGTGATAGAAACCTTTTTTTCCTCCTTTTTTATATTAACCACTTGAAGCCTGGCGTCCATATTTGGAGAACTTTAGCCAAAAATAGCAGATCTACAAGCTCAGCTTGTAGATCGGCTATTTTCGGCAAAGAGCATTGGTGTAGAGGGGAAAAAGAGCAGACTAAGTACAGAGTGAAAGGTCAAGTTTATTAAGTATTGACAGTTCAAGTGGTTAAATATCTGAAAACACAAATTGACATGAATCCAAAATACACTGATGATTGTGCTGTCAAACAATGAAACTATATGGAATCTATGAAAAGATTGTGAGGGTCGGTGATTCATCTCTCTCTCTCAGCTAAGGTGTCCCTGGCCTAAAAACGTTGAAGACCCCTGGTATATACAGTACAGTACAGTACAGTGTGTGTGTGTGTGTGTCTCCTCATGGTGATAGGTGTAGAACAGTGGTTCCCAAACAGTGGGTCGGTACCCATTTGTGGGTCTTGGACCCATTTTCATGGGTCACGATGTATGGGCTGTCAAGGCCAGAAGGTATTTTCTTTTGCCACTCAGTAGGCGTTCGTGCATAACTTCCGGGTACGATATTGTCACGCGCATAGCCTCTATACAGTATGTCTGTCTCCTCATGGCCACAGAGTGTGAATCACAGAGCCAGCCTTGCATTTATAGGCCCCATGGTTTGTTTTTCATTTAATGAGAAATAAATAGGGCTATAATAAGTCGTTAAGGGCTACAGTGCGCGCGCGCGCACACACACACGGACACACACACACAGCCCGCCATCATTCGGAATCCGTCGCCCGCTGTCCCCTCTTCAAGGGCAGCTGCCGCGGCAAAAATGATTTCACACGTATGAGAGGGCGTGCGTGGCTGCGTGCGTACACACGCAAACACGCAGTATACTGTACACGCCCACCACTTAACATCAACACGCGTGCGTCCTCGTTTTTGCGGGCACACGCGGTGAGCTCATTCACAAAAGCAGATAAGAAAACACACACACACACACACACACACACACACACACACACCACACACACACACACACACACACACACACACACACACACACACACACACACACACACATACAGTACATACACAGATTACACACACACACACAAGCACGCAGGGCCGGTTCCTGGCATAAGCAACATAAGCGGTCGCTTAGGGCCACAACCATAAGGGGGCCACATCGCGTTTTGAGCTTGTAGATCAGCTATTTTTCACTATATGCATTGTGGAGTGAGTGTGAAGTGGCCCTCTCGACATGTGGCCAAGACCCGCAGGTTAATATCGGAATACGATATATTATTGATTTCAGCTGTTACCCACTTTAATTACTTCAGTCTATAGTAGTAGCATAATGACCAGTGCTATAGTCTTTTTTGTCAATGTATTTGCATTTCATAAAGTTAACATAAGAACATATATATGTATTTGAAATTAAATAATAATGTTACATTTCAGGATTCCAGTTAAAAAATAGCTAAAAAGAATACAGGATTCCAATTTAAAAAATTGTGAAAATAATGGATCATCGCAATGCTTGTAGATCTATTTTTTTGTGGCCCTCTGGAGTGATTGTGAAATATAGTGGCCCTCTCCATCATCTAAGTTGCCCACTCCTATACCCTATCCAAATGCTACTTATTATTTTAATGTGCAATCAAATTAAGATCTCACACAAGACACAACAGAATTGAAAATATGCCACATACTGTAGAGTTGAATAGGCCTACAAGTTGCAATTTGAGACCAAAAGAACACAGGATGAAGGTGTGTGATGTTTTGTATGAATCTGATTCAAATCAATTGTTGTTTTTTCTTGTTATAACATTACACTCATGTTTTTAGACAAATTAAACAGTGTCTAGAAATAGATATGTATTATAATAGTTTTATCTTGGTTTTGAAATGTTTTTCATTAGAGCATAGCCTACATGTTTCTGTTTTAATAGCTTTTAACTAACCAGAGAGAATGATCTAATAATGTTTTATCTGTGCCAAAATGCAGATTTCTATGCATTTCTGGGGTTTTGACCGCCCCTCAAAACCCCAATTTTTTTCGAATCTCTGGGAGTTGGCAACCCTATGTGTGTAGTTAGTAGATACATGCTTGAGTGCTAACAACAGACACCACATGTTCTACTAGATAGAAGAAGACGTTATTATTTATAACTTTGGTTTTGGCGATTCAAAGACAGTTAATAAGTGCGCATGTCCGTCAGTGGGGGGCCACCTAAAATAATCTCGCTTAGGGCCACCTGAACCCTAGAACCGGCCCTGCAAGCACGCGCACAATCGTTCTCAACACAATAGCTGCATGATAACCCTTGTTAAAGCTATTGAGATATGGATGATAGTGGTTACACCCACCATTGTGGGATGAGTAATTTATCAGTGCGGAGCTACTCTCATAATGCATATCAACATGATATCGTGGCCGTCGGGTGCAAACCTCATATGTCCAAAACTGCTACTGTTACCTTGCAGGATTCAAATCCAAACGCGGCAAAGACAGCAGATCGACAATTCAAAATGTGTCTTTTGAGCCTGTTGATGGTCCGTTTTCACTATACTTTTGTGTGACGGCGTGGTATGCGGAAGTAGGACGTTAATTTACGAGAAAACAACAAAACAACAACATAAAAGGTTGAAATCTGGAGATACAAGGTTTTTGCCCTGACTGGGACATATCGTCACTGTTGGGCAGAAACCTTGTATCTCCAAGTTTCAAATTTCTAAATGTTTTCGCAAAGTAAAGAACTGCTTCATCATACAAGGCCGTCGCACAAAAGTATACATACAAGGTTTCCACCCGACAACGACGATATACAGTATCTCACCCACTGTATCCCCAGCGTCCACGGCCCTGCCACAGATATGGTGTGATGAAAGTATACTGTTGTTAATGAAGTTTTGCATTATTGATGTTACCGTCGCGAATTTGTGACAATGACGATAGTTGGATAGTGCAGCGTTCCAGTTTGTGTGAGGGTGAGTGTGTGTGTGCGTGTGCCAGCTGTTACAGTATGTGTGCTAACATAATGTGGCTCCAGGTGTGTGTGTGTGTGCGTATGTGTGTGTGTGTGTCTGTGTGTGTGTGTGTGTGTGCGTGCCGTTACGTGAGATGCTTACATATGAGGTGTGTGTGTGTGTGTGTGTGTGTGTGTGTGTGTGTGTGTGTGTGTGTGTGTGTGTGTGTGTGTGTGTGTGTGTGTGTGTGAGTGTGTGTGTGTGTGCGTGTGTGTGCACTGTATCCCTTCAGACTTCTGTGTAGATCATGTAGATCAGCTATTTCTGTCTCTAATATTTGACAATTTGACCAAGGTTTAATTTGTCATTAAGTTGATCATCTGGGGACCCCCCAAAATAATTTGGGGACCCCCCCTGGGGGTCCCGACCCACAGGTTGAGAACCACTGATTTAAATTGGAACATGGAGATAAGAGGTTTCTGGCCGACAGCAGACCACATATCCTACCCTCAGTAAGGTGCTGTAGCCGGAGCGCTCATCCATCCGTGGTGCTGTGATTTCCAGGCAGCAACACAACATCCCCTGGAATCCCTCAAGCCTGCCTGTGCTAATCCTCCACAGGGTTCAGTCTCTGTATCTCTTCCAGCAAAGCAAAGCTCGCAAGCCCTAATCTCAATCTGCTTCTACTGCCGGATGCACCGCGCAGCAGACCTGACTTTGTGTGGGTGTGTGCATTTGTGTGTTTATCGCGTGTGCATTGTGTATTGTGTAGGGTGTAGTGTGTGCGTGTGTGCGTGTGTGCGTGTGTGTGTGTGTGTGTGTGTGTGTGTGTGTGTACACTGTATTATTATACACAAACGCCCCCACAAGTACAGTGCAATTTGAGAAACAGACATTGTTTGAGGACAGTTTTCCGGTCCTCACAAAAGAAATGGTTGAAAACTCTCTTTAGAGATAGGCTTGCACACATGATTTATACCTACAGTAGCCTAGTTGCGCGCAAGTGTCATGCACCAAAAGATTGCTGATCTCTAAGCTCACACCATACATTGTGGGCTTGTAGATCTGCTATTTTTCGACTTTTGGCTTATGGCATAGGGGCATGTGTGTGTTTGTGTGCAAGTGCGAGTGTTCATGTGTGTGTGTCTTGCATATCGTCGTTGTCGGGTGGAAACCTCGTATCTCCAAGTTTCAAATTTGTATGTTCTTTCGCAAAGTAAAGCCCTGCTTCATCGCACAAGGCCGTCGCACAAAAGTAGTGAAAACAGCAGATCTACATGCACACAACGCCTCGCAGTGCGAGGCGTTGTGTGCTTGTAGATCGGCTGTTTTCACTATCATTTTTAAAATGAAAAATGCGAAACGGTTTTGGACATATAAGGTTTTCACCATGATTCTTTTTCAGGGGATGGAAAAAAAGAAGCTGTGTTCCACTGGATCCAGTGTAGTTATTATTTAGTCACATCATGCTCTTGTTAATGCTTTGCATCGGTTCATTATTTATAAAACCCAGCAGACACACTTAACCACTTCCAACATGTCAGTTAAAACATGGTCTAGCCTCCCCTTGCCAGCCATTCCCAGCGTTTCCACTCACCTTTGAAGATGCACAACGCTGATGTAAACAAAGGAGGTGAGGTTGGGAAGACTCTCTTCTTTCCACCGGAAAAATAACGTTGCATCTGCGATCATCCGGTGGGGACCGTAGGAAAAAATGCTTGTTTTGACCAAAAACCCACTCTGGGAAAATAAAATAATCTGAGATAAATACGTTGGCAAAGAGCGCCCTCTATCCTAAACTACTGAAAACCGAAGAGAAGAGAAAATCTGGTCTTTGGCAGTCATTGAGTTAAGGCATGAAAATCCCACATTATTCAAAAATAGCAAATAACACATCTAGATATTTTCATAATTGCGACCGTCAGGGAGCAGTTTACTATGAAAACCTCCACCGGCCGTCCGTCCGTCCGTCCGTCACACGTCACTTGTGACCATCAACAAACGTCACACCTTTGTTGATGTTTAAATCGAAGAGTCTTGGTCAAATACTTCTGTTGGTTTCTGCACTGATCATTTATACAATTCAGCTGTGTTTGCTCGTGTCATCATGATGAGGTCATAAATCAGCCATGCCCAAATATAGATTTTACGGGTTTACATGCTTACTCAGTTATTCGTTATGTGAAAGTCCTATGACGTCTATGATATCTGACATCATCATACATACATTCCCTTTTATGCCCATAAATGGAGATCCCCTCTGTAGAACCAGCCACTGACATCACTGTAATGTCAGGGGAACCAAATCCCTTTTATGCCCATATATGGAGATCCCTGTGATGCCAGGGGAACCAAATCCCTTTTATGCCCATATATGGAGATATGGAGATCCCCGTGTTGCCAGGGTAACCAAATCCATTTTATGCCCATATATGGAGATCCCTGTGATGCCAGGGGAACCAAATCCCTTTTACGCCCATATATGGAGATCCCTTATGTCATCAATAAGCCCATATCTGTGAATATCTTTGGGTACCAGATGTCTCCATATATGGTTAAATGGTCCGATATACATCACTGGCCAGAAGACCAAGAAATGGTGCAACCTCGCCCTTTGCTTTTCTCCCTTAGGCATCTTACTGGTAGGTAGTTTAATGAGGAATGCAGTATGGTGGTAGGTAGGTAGTTAAGCTATATTTGCTATTCCCAGATGATGCCCTTTTAGGGTACCCCTCATGCCCATATATGGAGATCCCCAGGCTTTACTAATTAACATAAGTTTTATGCCCATATATGGAGATCATTGTCCCAATGTCATCAGATATATGGGCATAAATGGACACAGGCAAACTAGATGGGCTGTATGGATATCCAGATGTGTGATGTAAGTGTTTTATTCCAAATGTGGCACCCCACAGACATATTTCCAGAAACAAAATCCCTTTCATGCCCATATATGGAGATTTCTGATGTCATCAATCCCAGGCCCTGTAAAAAACATGGTTGCTATGGTAAACAGTTGGTTGCTAGGGTAAACAGTTGGTTGCTAGGGTAAGAAAACATGGTTGCTATGGTAAACAATTGGTTGCTAGGGTAAACAGTTGGTTGCTAGGGTAAAAAAAACATGGTTGCTGTGGTAAAAAGTTGGTTGCTAGGGTAAACAGTTGGTTGCTAAGGTAAAAAACATGGTTGCTATGGTAAACAGTTGGTTAGTAGGGTAAACCTTCAATGATTTTGACATCTTGTTACTAATCTGTCGGTAGATAATGCCGGTCTTATATAAGGGTCATTTGTGTACGGTGTGATGTCATACTGATGTCAGCAGTGTGACAGGAGATAAGCGACCAACGGTCGCTTATCTCCCGATTAGGGAGTCTTACTGGTATTAAATAGGGTACCGGTATTCATTTTTATCAAAAACGTGTGTGTGTGTGTGTGTGTGTGTGCGCGTGTGCGTGTGCGTGTGCGTGTGCGCGTGCGTGCGTGTGTGTGTGTGTGTGTGTGTGTGTGTGCACGTGCAGGCAGAGCTGTGGTGGAGGAGTTGAGACAGAATACGTTAAGGCTGTGAGTGTAGCAGTGCAGGAACATGCAGAGAGCTCTCCAAGTAGCCGTGTTCAACATGCAAATCAGCTCACAGGAGCATAGCTATGAAATGTTAACTGCGATACTAACCCTTCACGTCCCGCACCCTGCATGCTACGCATGCTGGATTTAGTGACTCTTTGTGCGTGTGTTCAAGTGTGTGAGAGAGAGAGAGACACACACTGTTTTGGTATTGTAGAAAACACATTCCAGAATGGACTTCTGAATTGTCATAGCAGTGTTGACCTTTGGTCAGCTCTCCTTCCTGATGGAGACATTGTGAACAAGGCAGAATGTCGCTGTTGTCGGGAGGAAACCTTGTATCTCCACCACTTGAGCTTTTTCATGTTTCTTTTCATAAATTAAATTATTTATTTGTTTATTTATTTGACAGGGACAGTACTCATTAATCGACATGTCAGTTTTCACCTCTATGTAAATGAGCCAGAGATAGCCATAGGCTAATTTTCATCTGTAGTCCATGAACAAGCTGTACAAAAGTGGTAAAAGGCTATCCATACAAAACATACAATACATTCAATACATACAATACAGTACAAAAAAAGAACATTTAGGGAACACAAATACAGCAAGTTATGAGTGACAATAGTGACAGATGGATAGTGAAAATACAGATGCATTGTTAGCTTGTAGATCGTCTATTTTCACTTGTTTAACCCTAAACCCTAATAGTACAAAGGAAACAGTTTTGTACATACAAGGTTTCCGCCCGACAGCTACAGTATATCAGCGGTCACGGTCATGTGACAAAGGGGCAACAGCGGCTCAGGAGGTGGAGTGGCTGTCTCTAAGTTCCCAAGGTTGCCGGTCCGATTCCCCGGCTCCTTTCTATAAGCTTTGTGTTGAAGTGTCTTTGAGCGAGAAAGCTTAACCCCTTAACTGCTCCCGATGACCTTTTGGAGCCTTGCATGGCTTTCCTTGCAGTGCAGTAAATGGGTGAATGTAATGCCCATTGTAAAAGCGCTTTGGAGAAAAGGCGATGTATAAATCGTCGCTGTCGGGCAGAAACCTCCTGTCTGTGTTTTTTTCCCACAGCGTCACACAAAAGCATCAAAAGTAGCAGATCGGCAAGCTCAAAACGCAGTGTGAGTTTGTGGATCTTCTATTTTCAGCATGCAACCGGCATCAAGCCCCGCCAAAATACATTTTTGATGACAAAATCAACTGTGGATTTAGTTGACTAAAATCTTATATTTAGTCGAATAAAACTAGGCTGAGACTAACTAATTTCAGATGCCTTAGTATTTTTATATGACTAAAATTAAATGAAAATATAAATAAGACTTTATTCAAAAGACTATGACTAAAACTAAAATCTAAATTTGCTCTCAAAATCGACACCCCAGAGTTAAACGAACGCTGAGGACTAATACTGTGTTGCTACAGAGAGGATTTCTATTGGGTACATTGTGTGCACTGTGCAGGCAGTGCAGCTATACCCCCCCACCATACCTTACCTATAGTATGGTACGTACCAGGAAGCATGACGTGTTTGTGCATAAAGCCGGGCCGTGGCGTGCTGCTTCCAATTAGCAGTGTGTTGTTTCACTCCGCGGGCGCTGCCGCTTGTTATTCCTAGCATGGAGCTAGTCGTACCGCCGCTACGCTGACCCCCCTGCCGCCGACCCCCCATGCCGCCGCGCAATCAGCCTCTATGAACCCTTCCTACCCAGCCAGGCGATGATTACCACGAAAAAAGAAGAACAAGAAAAAAACGACGGTGCACTGCGAAATCCCAAGTGTCGTGAGAGCATACATTCGGTTTACATTAAGTACGCACTCAGAGTGAATGGATACATTAACACAGAGGAGTTACCCGAGAGGTACATTTTTGTTAAAGAACCGACACCTGGAGGGCAAAGGCGGAAATACAGCTCTCCAGGTGCAGACCCGAGACCCGAATGAATCCGACAAAGAAAGGGTTAAGCAGTGTGTACGTGTGTGTGTGTGTGTGTGTGTGTGTGTGTGTGTGTGTGTGTGTGTGTGTGTGTGTGTGTGTGTGTGTGTGTGTGTGTGTGTGTGTGTGTGTGTGTGTGTGTGTGGTGGGAGGAGAAGGGGGGGGGGGGGGGGGGGACATAATCAGAATTTCTCTGCGCAATCATAATTTAGGGTATGAGTACTAATGCCTGTGTTATAGGCGGTAATTATATGCCTTGATTAAAAACTAGGGGGATTACAATGGAGGATTCAATTGCTGGCTTGACGTCATGCAGACTCTTTGTTTGGTCTCTCTCTCTCTCTCTCTCTCTCTCTCTCTCTCTCTCTCTCTCTCTCTCTCTTGCTCTCTCTCTCTCTCTGGATATTCCATAATGTCAGGGGGATTTGGGAGCGATAGAATCCAGGTGTCCGCGTTCGAAGCGGCTTGATTGTACGGCTCGCCAAATGATTGTGTTTGGGGGCGGGGCCTAGACTGTTCTCCAGAGGGAGTTATTTTCACTCGGCCCACTCACCAGTCACCACCGTTGCCAGATGCATTATGTTTGTCCGCTGCGTTAATATTTGTTATTATGCCTTCTGGACGACTGCCAAACTATTAGACCTGCTAATATGCTGCTACAGATTGGCGGCACGCTGACCATGTGCAAGTTGTAAATAAGCAATACCTATAATATCACCATATCGTTGTTATTAACCACTTATACCTCGCTGACTGCGGTCCCCCAAGAGTCTATACTAAGAGCTATATTTTTGTCCATGCCTTACCCCTTATCCCTAAACTCACTCCTTTGCCTTTTTTTTTTTACTATTATGAAAAACCGACTGCTTGTTTCTACTGATAAACCTGGCAACACTGGATGGCATGCCTTTGGATAAGGCTCATGTCATGGTGTAAAAGGAACTAAATACATGAACCGAAGTACTGTTCTTACAATTTTGGGGTATTTTAACTTTATAGTAAATAGTAGTAAAACTTTATAGTATAGTAAATGTTGTCCATTTGAAAATAGTCGATTTACAAGCTCACAATGCGTATGTTGCGATGCGTTATTAGCTTGTAGATCGGCTATTTTCAAAATATTTGTATATTTGAAAACTTGTGATATCGTACATTCTGCACAGTACTTTCTACTTTTGGTAAGTGCATTTTGATACGAATACCTATAGCCTATGTCATTTTATTCAAGTAAAGTTTTAATTATTTTACTTGTAAAAGAATATTTCTACATTGCAGTATTGATACTTTCTTAAGTAGAACATTTGAGTACTTTTTACAACACTGGATGGAACCCTTGCTGTAGGTGAGCTGCAATGTGGGCCTTATCAAATAGAGTCATGCTTTTATGATAACTATACTGTATATAATACAATATATAATACAGTATACAGTACACACAGAGAGTAATACAAGGATGAAGGGAAAGGTAAAAAGATGGAGGGGCAGAGAGAGAGAGAGAGAGAGAGGGAAGGGGTGGGGGCAGAGATATCGATGGAGGTAACGTCTAGAGGCTAATGCATCCCTGAGCGCTACGGGACATTAGCGCTGCGGCGGTGGGTGCGAGGGCTCCAAACCGCTCCCCTCTGGGACCGGAGCGAGCGTCGCCGCACCCCCTGGCAGACCCCACGGCTCATTGAAAGGGGTCAGAGGCGAGGCGCCGCGCTCCATTTAGCCGGGTTCCCCCGTGATGGATGGACGGATTGTGCGATGGGTGGGGCGAGGGGAGAGAGACGCTAGCCCCCAGGGGTGTCACAAGGGGGGGAAAAGTGGGACTTAAGGCGCATTTCCACTGCAGGGCCAAGCCAGAACCAGAACCAGAACTTTCCAGAACCAAGAACTTTCAAGAACCTGTGAAGTTCCAGAACCAAGTTCTGCTTTTGTTTCCATATAACCAGACCCAACCGGGAAGCTCCACTGGTCAGCCTGATTTGGCTGAGACAAAACAGCTGGTCATTTGAACAGCAGCACATTCGGGAATCTAAAATCTAAAATAACAGCTGTATGTAAATACGTATATTATTAGTTACTACTTTCTGAATATAAAAAAACAATAGAACGTTCAAACAAGCTGCTGAATGAGCGTTTGGTCGGTACGCTGCCTTTGCTCTAGGGAGGGAAAAAAGCGTCTCCCTCTCTCTCTCTCACACACACACACACACACACCACACGGCTCGGCTGCTGCCTCGCGACTCGGGAGTCACCAATGGACGGGCGAATGTACAGATGCGTATCTCCACCGTAGTTTGTTGTCTGTCTATCGACGTACATTTTCTTTATTTTTGCTTGGCACCGTGTCTGTCTGCTTGTGCACTCGACGCTCATTTCAGAAAGACGACAGCGACGGAATTCGTTTGAAAATCCTTAGCTCCTTCTGGATATGGCGTCGCGTCCATAGTGTTTCTGTGTTTCTGTCTGTCGGAATAGGATTTAAAAAATTACGCTGTTGTGTTAGTGAGAGATTTCTCCCCGTTCTCCTCGGTGTCGTTACCTCCGCTCGACCAATCCAGAGCAGGAGCGCTGCTAGCCCCGCCCATAGGTTCCCAGAACTCAAGTTTAGTTCTACATCAGGAGCAGGACCTAAAAAAGGTTCCAGGAGGTTCCAGGAACCTTGTCTGGAACCGGGCCGTTCGCAATGGAAACAAAACCAGAACCAAAAAAATAGGTTCTGGTTCCTGAAAGTTCTGGTTCCACCTTGCAGTGGAAAAGCGCCTTTAGTTACTAGGGCCCAAGGTGGAGGGGCCTTAATTATAAGGCCCCTTAAAGTTAAGGGGCCTTAACTTTAGCTATTGAAAAATAGCAGATATACAAGCTCACAGTGAGCTTTTAGATCTGCCATTTTTGAAAAGTCGTGAAAATGTATGCAAATCTTTGAATATATGTATTTTTTAAGCGAACATTTGTAACTCAAAATTTGCTTTGCTGTTTGCACGCTGTGAGCTTGAATATCTGCTATTTTTCAAGAGTTAAAGCACAAACTATTCCTTGTCTAAATGGGTTAACCCCCCCCCCCCCCCTTCCTATGGAGAACATTCATGGGGGGCCCGCAGTGAATCCCAGGGCCCAGAATTGGTGCGACACCCCTGCTAGCCCCCCACCGTTGGAGTGCACGGGAGAACTTTGAGCCCGCTGGGGACCGGACCTCCCTCTTCGACTCCCCGACTCCCCGACTCCCCCCAGCGCTCACACGGCCAACACTGGAGGTAATGGATGGTAATGTAGCCTATACGTTATAGGTGACCTGGTCCACCATTACAGCTGTAAGTGTACAGTACACTCCAAACAGCAGGCCGACATTCTTCTGTCCTGTTAAAGGATCTCAATTGAAACAAGACATTCTTGGGCGTATCGTTTTAGTTGACCTTGTACCAGTGAACTGTACTGTCATGAAACTGTACCAATCACATTACTATATTGTAATTAATAATACATCACTTTTATTGCTGGAGCTGCTTCACTCATAACATCATCATCATTTAATGTATGTGTTGTATTACTAATCTGAATCGGTAAAAAGTATTTGCTAAATTTACTATTTTGATTGTAGAAGTTATCAAAAATGATTCACTTTGTGTCTGCACAGATTAACACTAAGGATGTGACTGTGTATCAATTTGTGGCAAAAGGATGACACATATTTCCTTTCACTAAGTTAATTAAACCCAGATTTTGGCCGACTCTTCGCGTCAAATTGAAACGTATACCGGAAAAAGCCAAAAAAGAAAGTTGAAGTTCCGCTGATGGAGATGGCTTCCATTTCGCACCCCTCTCTCCGCGATGAATTATAGGAACCAGGTATAACATGAAACACTTGAGATGTCACGTCTCTGTGAAGGAAAAAGACTTTGGCTCTCTGCCTAGATTTTCGGCTATATCCAATTTGCTGTTCCTCAACCGGTTCTTGGGACTCCTCCAATATCCCTAATACGTTTTTTTATCCCCCCCCCCCCCACCCGCTCCGAGATGCAAGCTCTGGTGTTATGAGCAATCAGCTAAATGGGGAGCAGGGGCGTCACAAGGGGGGGAAAGTGGGACTGAGTAACTAGGGCCCAAGGTGGAGGGGCCTTAGTTATTTTATACTTTATCTATTGAAAAATAGCAGATATACAAGCTCACAGCGCGGCACTTGATGCTGCACTGCGAGCTTGTAGATCTGCTATTTTTGAAAAGTCGTGAAAATGCGTGCAAATCTTTGAATATATGTATTTTTTAAGCGAACATTTGTAACCCAAATTTTGCTTCTGGGGCGGTCCCTGGAACTAAATATTTTGAGATGGGGGGGGGGGTCCGTGGCCAAATACAGATCATTTTGGGGGTCCTTCACATGAAAAGGTTTGAGCACCACTGCCATAGAAACATAGGTTTGTAAAAAAAGACTTGCACAAATTTTCGGTGCCGCGCTGTGAGCTTGTATATCTGCTATTTTTCAATAGTTAAAGCACAAAATAATCCAGTGAATCTTTGTACCCAGGGCCCAGAATTTGGTGCGACACCCCTGATGGGGAGCCATCTCTGAGGACGCAGACAGACAGACAGACAGACAGACAGACAGACAGACAGACAGCATGGCTGACTGGACTGATCATGTGTGCACATAGAGACACTTATCTCTGCCAGACTAAAACGTGAGATAATATTGCTAATTTGTTGAGCCACTGGGGTGGTCTCCTCTCCTAGGTAACTCTTGACTGGTATATACCTCCACTAAAAATCTACATAGAAATGACCAAGAAACCTCTTATCTCCATATTATAACTTTTTGTGTTTAAAAAAATAAAACACCCTGATCAGGGATACTCAAATAGCTATAACATGGCAAGTTGATAGAATTACAACATTCGTGATACTTGATAGCTTAAGTCAGGGGTTTTCAACGTTTTCAGGCCAAGGACCCCTTAGTTGAGAGAGAGATGAAGCAGGGACCCCCACAACCTTTTAGATTCCATTTAGTTTCATTGTTTGACAGCACACTCATCGGTGTATTTTGGATTCATGTCAATTTGTGTTTTCAGATATTTAACCACTTGAGCCGTCAATACTTAATAACTTGACCTTTCACTCTGTACTTGGTGCGCTCTTTTTCCCCCCTTCTACAGCAAACCTCTTTGCCGAAAATAGCCGATCTACCAGCTTGTAGATCGTCTATTTTTGGCTAAAGTTCTCAGAATATGTACAGTGCACACTAGGGTTCAAGTGGTTAATATAAAAAAGGAGAAAAAATTGTTTCTATCACACAAAGATTTGTAGGCCCCCCTGTAGTACCTCTGGGGACCACCTAGGGTTCCCGGACGGCCGGACCCCCTGTTGAATACCCTTGACTAAAGCTTCCGTCTTTCATTGGCGCTTTGTATTGTCAATCTTAACAACTTAACGAATATTGGTATTGAATTTGCATGAGATGGTAAAATGATGTTCCGCTGGTTCCACTGCGTTGAATGAGTACACACAGTTTTCCCTTCCTGGATGATTATTTGTGTACTATTAATGTAACTAAAAATAATAATTGCTTGATTGATTGGTGGGCCGGTCAAAATTGTGCCACGGGCAGGAAGTGGCCCATGGGCCTGAGTTTGAGTATCACTGCCCCACATGATCATACTACACACAAAAGCATTAACCCATTTAGAACGGGTACACATTATTGCGTATCATTATTTTATGCTTTAACTATTGAAAAATAGCAGATATACAAGCTCACAGCGCGGCACTCTGCGAGCTTGTAGATCTGCTATTTTTGAAAACTCGTGAAAATTAGAATTTTGAGCCCATTATATAAGTGTCTTTTGAATCCTTCCTTGAAAAACCTATGTTTCTATGTCAGCAATCTGGCCAGCCATCGTCAAAGAAAAGGTCCTTTTCACTTAACTGGAGCTCAGTTAGTCTGTTCTTGAGAGACTACTATGTCAGTGGTTCTCAAACCTTTTCATGTGAAGGACCCCCAAAATGATGTATCTGGCAAAGGACCCCCATCTCAAAATATTTAGTTCCAGGGACCCCCCAGAAGCAATATTTGAGTTACAAATGTTCGCTTTGAAAATACATATATTCAAAGATTTGCACACATTTTCACAACTTTTTCAAAAATAGCAGATCTACAAGCTCGCAGCGCGGCACTCGGTGCCGCGCTGTGAGCTTGTATATCTGCTATTTTTCACTGGTTAAAGCATTCAATATTTCTAGGCCTAAATGGGTAAAAGTAGTAGATCTACAAGCTCACTTGTATCTACTACTTTTGTTATTTTTTTGAATCCTGAAAAGTAACAGTTTTGGACATTTATGAGGTTTCCACGCGAGAGAGACGACCAGCAAGTGCTGGAATATTATGCTGTTAAGAGGAGTGTAGCATCCAGAAAGTGTGAAAAAGGCTACGGTTTATAGCAGCGGCAGTTTGCCTGACATGCTGGCATAACTAATGGCAATGCTGCAACACCATCAAAGCGCTGCATGCTTTCACCGACTTTAAGGCAAATAGGGAGAAGGAAGGAAGATGGAATGTGCTCGGCGGCGCGCATCTGCGCGCGCGCGCGCGTGTGTGTGTATGTGTATGTGAGAGAGAGAGAGATAGAGAGAGAGACTGAGGAAACAGGAGGGATGAGGAGAGGAAAGCTAAAGAGATGGAGTCTGTGTGGGAGGAGGTGTATGCAAGCTAGCTCCTAGGAGAGGCTGGAAGGGCGAAGGGTCATTATTGACTGAATGAATTTTTAAAGAGGGCCCTAGTCTATGGGTGGTGGTGGGGGGCTGTAGTGTGTGTGTGTGTGTGTGTGTGTGTGTGTGTGTGTGTGTGTGTGTGTGTGTGTGTGTGTGTGTGTGTGTGTGTGTGTGTGTGTGTGTGTGTGTGTGTGTGTGTGTGTGTGTGTGTGTGTGTGTGTGTGTGTGCGTGCGTGGTAGCACACTGAAGTACTCCACACACATACCTCTAAAGCAGCACACTCCCCTCCCCTCCAAATCTACAGTACCTGATGTACCACCCATACCAACCTGATGTATCACCCATACCAACCTGATGTACCACCCATACCAACCTGATGTACCACCCATACCAACCTGATGTACCACCCATACCAACCTGATGTACCGTACCACCCATACCAACCTGATGTACCACCCATACCAACCTGATGTACCACCCATACCAACCTGATGTACCACCCATACCAACCTGATGTACCGTACCACCCATACCAAGCTGATGTACCAACCATACCAACCTGATGTACCAGTGCCACCCATACCAACCTGATGTACCAGTGCCACCCATACCAACCTGATGTACCAGTGCCACCCATACCAACCTGATGTACCACCACCCATACCAACCTGATGTACCACCACCCATACCAACCTGATGTACCACCCATACCAAGCTGATGTATTGTACCACCCATACCAACCTGATGTACCACCCATACCAAGCTGATGTATTGTACCACCCATACCAACCTGATGTACCACCCATACCAAGCTGATGTATTGTACCACCCATACCAACCTGATGTACCACCCATACCAAGCTGATGTATTGTACCACCCATACCAACCGGATGTACCACCCATACCAACCTGATGTACCACCCATAGCAACCTCACCATTCTGTCTTGAACAGAAGACCCGCCACGCCAGTGCCAATTAACGCCCTGCTGTCTCACGTGGCTCATGGTTGAGACGGCGTGCCTCCGCCATGTTCTATAGAAAACGAGCGCTCCTTTTTCAATTATACTGGTTCTTCAAACATACTGAAGGGGAATATATATATATATATATATATATATATATATATATATGCCAAGCAAGAGAGAGAGAGAGAGTGGCTGGTGGGTTGGTTGGTCGGTTGGTTGGTTGGTCAGCCTGGTTGGTCGGGGTTATAGTCAGTAAAATAGAAAACAACCAAAGTGAGAACCTTGGGTTTGTTTTTTGGGTTTAAAAAAGGCCCCAACCTCCCAATGCTTTTGGATGTGGGAGCGAGAGGGCCAGCAAAAGCTCTCTGGCTGCAAGAACGACGTGCCCAGGGGGCAGAGCGGGTTTCGTGGGGAGAGAGAGAGAGAGAGAGAGGGGGAGAGAGAGAGAGCAGGGGGTGTTGTGGGTGATGGTGGTGGGTAGATATTCTCTGACTGGGAGTCTTCTGCGTTGACCCTGGTAGATAGCAGACGAAACGAAAGGGGGGGGGGGTATTCAATCATACTAATGAGCGGGAGGGAGAGAGGGAGAGACACCGTACGGGGGGATGAAAGGAGAGGCGGCAAGACAGAGGGAGGAGGGGTGGCGCTTTGGCAGTGCCAGCCAAACAACGCACGCACACACACACACGTACGCACACACACACACGTACGCACACACACGCACGCACGTTCCCTAGAGCAGCCACACTCATTAGTGCCAGTGAGAGCCGCTGCTCGGAGGAGCCGAAACACCAGCTCAAAGCAGCCTCTCTCTCTCTCTCTCTCTCTCTCTCTCTCTCTCTCTCTCAGTATTGCTCACTCCCTCCCTCTGTCTTGTGTGCCGTTCCCATCACTCTCTCGTCCTTCCTTCTCAGCTCATTTGGCCTCCTCTCTCTCTCTCTCTCTCTCTCTCTCTCATCCTTCCGACTCCCTACCTTCTTTCCCTCTGTTATTTCGCTCCCTTCTTTCCGTCCTCGCTTCCTCCCTTTGTTCTCCTCCGTCCCTTCAGCCATCTTTCTTCTTTCCCCTTGCCCTGCCTCCTCCCCTCCTCTATGTCATCATCCATACATCCGTCTAATCCGTCTATAGATGCATTCCTTCGTTTATTCAACCTTCATAGATTGATAAATCCATCCGTCATCCAACGCTTGGAAATCAGTATTTCGTCTTTGTCGGGTGAAAACCTTGTATGTCCAAAACCATTGGTTTTGCACTTCATTTAAAAAATGATTTAAACTAGTGAAAACAGACAATCTACAAGCACACGACGCCTCACGATTGTAGATCTGCTGTTTTCACTACTTTTGTGCGACGGCCTTGTACGATGGGGAAAATCGCGCTCTTTCGAACGACCATCATTGCGACCGGAGGGTTAGTGACTCACTCCACGGAGGTTAGGGTTAGGGTGAGGGTTAGAGTCGGGTGTCGAAAAGATGACATGTAGTAACAGCGACACGCTCCCGTACAATGAATTAGGGCTTTACTTTGCAAAAGAACATATACATTTGAAACTTGGAGATACGAGGTTTCCACCCGACAACGACGATTGATACCATGGGCTAAAGCAAAAGTATTTGTTATACTGTAGATTATCGATTAATCTATCCCTTCAGAAATGTAAAAAGAATTGTCTAAAACAGCTAACGTGTCACGGTGTGAACCACTCTGTCATATGATCGCAACAAGTTTTGAGCTTGTAGATCTGTGCGTTCAAATGCCCTACTCCTCACCATGCCTGCCTGCACTCACAACAAGCAGGCTTCCCCTCATCTCTCTGAGCCAGAGATGAAGCAGGGACCCCCCACTACATATATATTGTATACAATTGTATTGCAGATTATCTGATTAAGACCTGAGGCCAATTCTAAAAATGTCTTCTAAATGTAAAACAGTTTTCTGAAAAACGTATGTTGCCATATCAGTGGTGCTCAAACGTTTTCACATCAAGGACCCCCAAAATGATTTACACAGCATGACATGTTGACATTTTTTTTAGATCTGCTATTTTCGGGTAATGTTACCCTTAGAATATAGGGAGGCTACAGTTAATTAAAAACAAGATGAATTAAAAAGATGTTCCTATCACTCTTAATTATGTTAGATGTGTTACTCTAGTCGATAAACTGCAAGGTAAAATAGCCACATAGGAGTGCAGAGAGACGGAACCAATGTAGTGCCTGGGATCCCAGGTATCTACCATTTGTCAGAACATAAAAAAAGAAGAAGCAAATAATAAACATGAGAACAAATGTCCCAAACTATCTACTGTACCTAGCTTCTACCGAAGATGAGAAAAGAGGCGACAGGAAGAGATACGAGGAGAGAGAGGTGCCAGCGGGTGAAGTGGAGTCTGAAGAGATGAGTCTTCAGACTGTGGTGGAAAATTGTGAGGGAGCCTGAAGTTCTGACTTTAATGGGGAGTTTATTCCACAGTCTGAGAGTGGATATCACAGTCCTTCCGTCTGTGTCCCCATCTGTCCTTCTGTCTGTGTCCCCATCTGTCCTTCTTGTCTCTGTGTCCCCATTTGTCCTTCTGTCTCTGTGTGTCTCCCTCTTATAGCCTTGCGTAGCCAGACAAATCTGCCGTTGGAAAGAAAAAAATGCCCTTGGCAGATTAGGTCTGGCCCCGGTCAGTTATTCAAATATTTCACGTCTCACAAGTCGTGAGGAACGAACCAGGGGCCCAGTATGCAAATGTAGGGTGGCATATTTGCGCAAATTGGTAGGTTGTATCTTTTTGCAACCGCCCCTTGGGAAAAAAATTAAACTGACACCAACCAGGGCCCAATAGGGCAGGGGTATCATCTTTGCGCTACTCTGGTTGGTTGTAGGTCTAACCATTAGATTCTGTTTGAACTGTTTTGTAACCGCCACTTTGACAGAGAAATAACACCTAGAAGAACCAGACTAATATCCACGCAGTGATATTGTCTGGCTATGCGAGGATGTAGAATAGATAGACTGCGCTGATCACCCTACTTGTGCGCTCTGCTGGCGCAAGTAATAAACCTACCACCAAAAATCTACCTTTTAATGTCCCTTCAGGGGCTCCATACATATCCTAAGGCCGTAAGGACCTTTATTTCCTCATCAGCCTTAGGTGGTAATCATTCATGGCTGCCAGTTCCCACTTGACGTAAAGTTCCTGCCCACCACCGTGGAGGCTGGCTCTGTCAAGCCAGGCGGAGAGGGCAAGTTCTCCTACAGGCTGGGGTCGCACCTGTCAGCGGGGAGTGTTGGTCCACCCGGTGTGGGCTCCTCGCTGGCAGGTGAGTCAGTAGGATACAACAGCAGTGACAACACACAAATGGATTAATTGGCATAACAACTACATTGGGGAGAAAAGAGGGTAAAACAAATGTCAGCAAGGACCATTACTTCACATCAGCCTTAGGTGGTAATCCTTCATAGCTTCCAGTTCCCACCTGATGTTGTGTGGGACTCTTGATTTCCCCAGACGATACTGAATAACTGCTAGCTTGCATAACGTCTTTAGACTAGGACTTAAGTCTAACATATACAGACGGAAGTCTCTATAAGTGAAGACAAAGATACAATCTCCCACTTTGCAACAGTTCCATGGAGACGTCATATGTGAACATAGGCCTTTTCTTTTGCCCTTGGGCTCGATCTTCTTGCAGGAGAAGTCATTTGGATTGAATTTCCACAGATAACTCCTAATGTTCAACCTGTTATCAATGCTGCCAACAAATATGTACAGCTCTCCATTGTAGGCAAAGAATGAATGTCCTGCTATATGAGACACTTGTTGATAACACTCTGGAGGAAGGTGTGTAGGTGTGCTCAGCCAGCAGTTGGTCTCTGTGTCAAACAGTCTTATGTCGACCCCTGAGCCCCCAAATACAACCATCTTTGTCCCGACCATGCAGGCAGAGTGATTTGAAGAAACAGGTGCCAGAGTGCCTCTGGTGTTAATCAAAGACCAAACCATTGTGATGGTGTCAAACTTGTGGATGTCATTAAACTGACCCATTCGGTCGTCCCCTCCATGGATATACATGACTTTCCCCAAGACACAGGCGGAGTGGTTGCTTCTTCCCGTCGGAACAGTCCCGGAAACCTTTGGTTTGAACCACTTGTGGTTGCTGACGTCAAATGCATAAAGAACTTTGGAGTATCTATGATTTCGTAAGCCTCCCCAGAAGTAGATGCTACCTTCTATCACCACAGTTGTGTGTTCATAGTAACACTTAAAGGGGCATTTATTTGTTGCCACTGGGAACAACTTCATCCAACACAAGGACACTGTATTAAAGACATGCACTGTACACGTGTTGATCTCCTGTTTCTCCCAATTCTCCCAATCCTCCCGTTTCTCCCAAAAGAAATACATCTTGTGTCCCACTGCCACCGTCCCAAGACTACGACACTGCATCATTTCCGCTGGTTTTCCTCTCAGACAAGCAACCCACCGAAACATTGCAATAAAAAATATATATTTGCCGCTCTGCAAATGATTGTCATTGATTTGCAATGTTAGTACTCCCGTGCACTATGCATTTATATTGATACAGCGACACAAACGTCACACGCAGCTTGGCCAATTTGTGAAGCTGATGGGTTGAGTTGGCCAATTATGGAATCTAATGACTGTTTCCCTTGAATGGCAGTACAGGAAGGCTCTGGAAATCTCCCATGCCAGATGATGCCACACATCACACTGTGGTCCTTATTTATGACATGAAAGTAGCTGTAAGTGATTTTTATCCCTGCCAGGCCAGAACGGCTGAATGATTTTGATCCTTTGATTCAGTCTGTCTGTCGGTCTGATTCTGTCTCTGAACAGCTAATCTCGGGCACCGCTGGACTGATGATTGATGCGCGGAACTTTGCACGCACACTCTCCGTAGGCCAAGGAAGAAATTGGCCTCATGGTGGTGCTATAACATGCTGCATTACATTTTGGCCTTTAACTCTTGATCTAACTATAAATTAGGCAAATCTACATCCGTCCGTCCATCCTTCCGTCCGTCCCTCTGTCTGTCTGTGAGTCTGCGCTTACGTCATCCAATGGGAAAACCCTTGAAATAACACAGAGTGAATGCTGAGGAGTTGGAGAGGCCCTCATTGCCAGATTTGTTCACCTTCTGGGCACGCAGCAAGGCCCCAAATACTAACCGATGAACAGTTACTGTGATTTTAGGTCTCATCGTTTTTCTGGTATAAAGACAGTCTCATGATGTTGTATGTAGACCATCCAGGAGTAGTCAAGGCTCTGTGGGCTGCAGCTACTCAGCACTATAGAGAGAGACCTCTCTCTGTATATCGCTGCTGCAACTCAAAGATTGGTCATTTCAGATCATGAGAGACAGAGGGCCAATTAAATGAGTTGTATTTACTTTGTGGGCTGGCCATTTTTTCTTTATGGCCGGCCTGGACCGGCCGGGAATGGACCGGTTGTTCGGTCGCTTTTCCCAATGGCCAGCACATCCCTGTCCCCCTCTGTCTCTGTCTCTGTCTCTATCCACCCACCCTCCTCTCAAACATTCTCTGTTTTCCCCTTTATTGCGTTGTCAGCTTGTAGCTGGGCTATTTTCGTTGGACGACACCAACGCAATTATTTATATGTGTTTTTTTTTACTATTCGTCTGCATTGATGTTTAGTTGTGCTCTGTTTACAAGTGCTTACAATACTTCAATGAGCTAAATGTTGATTTCAATATGTATACACTGTGGCCTAGGCCTATATAAAAAAGGAAAAAAGAAAAGATCATGATAGGCATTTTCTTATTTATTTTTCGTATGCCTGCGGAAAATACCTTTTTCTAAAATCCTCATACCAGCTTAGAAATGTCACTCTTCCTCTTAACCCAAGCCTTCTTAAAATATCAGCTCTTTTTTAATTGCAGCTGTAGGCAAGTACTGTATATAATACAGTCAATCCTCTTGGATAAGTCACTTATTCCCTTTGCGGCCTTAAGGGCCTGATATACTTTGTTGGCGCGCCGTGTGGCGATCTACAAGCTCACAACGCGTTGTGCTGTGTGACACTTGGTGAGCGCGTAGGTCTGCTATTTATGGCGTTCAACGAATTATATCGTTGTTGTCGGGTGGAAACCTCGTATCTCCAAGTTTAAAATGTGTACGTTCTTCCGCAAAGTAAAGCCATGCTTCATCATACAAGGCCGTTGCACAAAAGTAGTGAAAACAGCAGATCTACAAGCACACAACGCCTCGCGGTGTGAGGCGTTGTGTGCTTGTAGATCGGCTGTTTTCACTAGTTTAAATAATTTTTAAAATGATAAATGCAAAACGAACGGTTTTGGACATACAAGGTTTTCACCCGACAACGACGATATGTAACCAGGCTCTGGGGAGCTAAGAGAAGCAGTGCAGTTCCATAGCTCAAGAGTGAGAGGGTGGAGGTTGGGATACGCATTGCTATGCTTCTGTACTGATCACCATGGTTATCTAGGGAGTAGAGACAGGCCAATTACAACAGTATCCATGCCCTAAAACAGTGGTTTTCAACCAGTGGTCCTTGAGGGGGTTCCAGGTGGTCCCCAGCTAAATGATGGAGAGTTGGTAACCAAATGGACCCTTACAGATCTTTAACTCTTGAGAGTGTAAAATCAAACCAAATGGACCCTTCCAGGTCCATTTGGTAGAATTTGAATCCTGAAAAGTAACTGTTTTGGACATTAGATTTAGGTTACCCCACGACTA
>NC_137827.1:41999314-42016814 GCF_963921795.1 Nannobrachium achirus | reverse complement strand
AGTCTGTTAACGAACGCAAAGGACTGCATCACAGGCTACACAGAAAACGGATACGTTGGTCTGTGACATTACAAGTAGTCCCATCTGCCTGCGCATGTGACAGCGCGGTGACGTCAGTGCCGCTGCCGCGGGCGTCATTGCCGCTTTCAATCTGTCAAGTACTCACTTAAGCATAGAGAATGCATTTGACAGCTATTCTGACCACGTGTGCTTCGTATACGCGGGTAGGATAGAGTGACAGCTGGCTTCAAACCGCAGACCCTGGAAGGACCCTCTCCGTGTATACGTACCACCGACACTGACAATCACAGTCCTGCAGATATCACTACAGAAACCTCTTATCTCCATGTTCTTACTTTTTGTGTGTTTTTTTTTTTTGTTGTTGTAAATTAGCACTAGGGCTGTCACAATTATTACATAATCGTCTAATCGCAATTATTTGACATAATCGCGATTATTTTTCATAATCGTCATAATCGTTTCCATGTTGAAAAATATTCATAAATATATATTTTTAAGTAAAAAATTGTGGAAATAGCAGATCAGCGATAAAGTTGTCAAAATATATCAGTAATTTCTTTGTTGCGACCGTAGGTCGCACTTACTATCAAAACCTGCACAAACTGTGAGTGAGTGAGTCAGTCTGTCCGCCTGTCTGTCACACCTCACACGTCACACTATTGCCCTGCTCATATCTCCGCAACCGTTGCCCCGATCCATGCCAAATTTTGCACACACACTCCTTGCCTGCCAAACTACAACCTCCAAGGACCCCCGGAGCTCCAGGGACCCCCAGGTCCCTGGGGGACCCCCAGATGTAAAAAATGACCAAATGTGCAAAAATGACCAAATGACCACCCCAACGGGGCTGCTCACGGGGAATTCCCGGGGACCACCGACTCCTGGTGCTCCAGAACGGATGCCAAAGTGGTGGCGCCCCCAGTGGAGGACCCCCTCCACTGCAGCTCACATAAAATGCCGTAACTCGGGCTAGGAGCGTCCGGGGGGGCCGGTACCTATTCGTCCGCCAAGGCAACGCGGAGACCCCACCCCTCATTTCTCACATGGCCCTCTTCTAGCGCCACCATGAGGCCGATTCTTGCAAAACACATTTTTGGACACTGCTCCTACAGATTTTGCCCTAAAATCACGCACATCGGTACACAGTATGTCTACACATTGCCCACACAACTAGGAACCAATGGCAGTTACAGCCCTCTTTGTGTATACATGTGACCTATGGCCGCTTATCTCCCGATTAGGGAGTCTTACTGGTATATTTATGTTTTGTGTCATATCATCATCATCACACACACATATCATATATAGTGCAACTTCAAAGCCTAAAAGCCAAACAGAAATGTAATTGTCAACGACAAAAACACAATTAAATCGTTAATCGCAATTATTTGAGTGACAATTAATCGTCATGTGAAATATCATAATCATGACAGCCCTAATTAGCACCATTACTCGATCATACTAACAGCATCACACGAAAGCCGATCCACATTCGCGTTTCGAGCTTTGTAGATCTGGAATTTGAACCCTGAAAAGTAACGGTTTTGGACTTAAGAGGTTTCCGCCCCACGGAGACGTTATAAGATGCTCTCTTTCACACTCACAATCACAGGCTCCGGTCACGCGTGAGCTTGCAAGCGGAGTGACAGACAGACAGACAAGCAGAGGCGCCTATAAAGTGTACCACACACTGCAGTCAGGTGCGCGTGCACACAGAGGCACAGATGTTCTCATGTGTTATTGGGAAGAATCAGAAGCAGATGTGTGTGTCAACAGCGGCTACTCTCTCACCGCTGCTCATGTGCTTCTTTCTTTACAAAACAAACACACACATGTCAATCCCGTCATTTGAATGCACCGCCGCATGCAAACTGTAATTCTTTGACTCTCTCTCGCGCTCTCACGCGCGAAACAAACCAACCTGAAACCAGACATAATACAGACAGCTTTCTGGACGAAAAGCCATGAGCCAAAACATGCCAGCACAGCTTGCCACATCGGCTCTGTCGGGTGGAAACCTCATGTGTCCAAACTTTTATGTGACACCGTAGTCTAAAACAGGGGTTCCCAAACTTTTTTGTCTCAGGGCACCCCATACATATTTATTTTTAATCCGAGGCACCCCTAAATTATAATTTTCACTCCCAGCACCTTATATTTATAGCATATTTTCGTTGTAGGGTGGAAACCTTGTATGTCCAAAACCGTTCACTTTGTATTTATCATCTATAAAATGTACCAAACTAGTGAAAACAGCCGATCTACATGCACACAACGCCTCGCATCGCGAGGCAAATTTGAAACTTGGAGATACGAGGTTTCTGCCCGACAGTGACGATATTTTAGTGATTATGTTGCGAGGAAAACGTTGAGATAATAGCCCAAGTGTCCAAATAAATTCCAAATATTATCAAATGATCTCGCGGCACCCCTGGACTGCCGTCGCGGCACCCCAGGGTGCCCCGTCACCCACTTTGAAAACCCCTGGTCTGGTGTGTTCAAGTAGGGCATTAAAACACACGAAAAGTTTAAATATGGAGCTAAGAGGTTTCTGCGCGACAGCATCGATCTGCATGCTAACAAACTAGTGTATAAACTTGCTATGATTGACACTGCGTGTGTGCGTGTGTTGCTGTCACCACATGGATTGTTTGTGTGAATGTTGTCCTACAGCCCAGTGGTTCTCAACCTGTGGGTCGGGACCCCCAGCGGGGTCCCCAAATTATTTTTATTCCCAGATCATTAACTTAATGTGCAACACTGTTTTCTCACTCAACAGTAAACAAACCAACATAAAGTTTAAGTAGATAGAGGGTATCTGCACATATCTAAAGTGAAAATTGAAGTACTTTTTAATACCTCTAAAATGGCAAATTAAACATCGGCCAAATTGTCAAAATGTTAGAGGCAGAAATTGTGAAAATAGCCGATCTACACTGTGAGCATGTAGATCGGCTAAGTGAAGTGCATTTAATCAGTTAAGTGAATTGGTTAATGCATGTTTTGTAATAATAATACAAATCTAAGAGGTTAGGGTTAAGGTTAGGTTTAGGCATAGTTTTACTGAGGTTAGACTCCTACAGTAGTTCTCTGAGCTTGGTTTCAAGTTTGTAGGGAACTGCAGAATTTAATGTTGAACTGGTGGTCTAATAAAAGTATTTCTGTTCTCTACGACAAAGGCAAAACCATTTGAACCATGGAAAATCATCCACAAGTCACCTCTATTCTGTTCTGTTATGTACAGGCCAGTGTTTCTCAACCCCCAGGGGGGGTCCCTGCATAGATATTTGGAAACCGAGTCAAACAAAATTGAATGCCTCAACTCCTACCTTCCTAGTGCGTGTCAGGGGGGGAGGGGGGGGGGGGGGGTGGGTCCCCAGTTCAAATAATATGGGCAGGGGGGGGGGGGGGGGGGGGGGGGGGGGGGTGGGTCCCCAGTTCAAATAATATGATTATCTGTTACAGTATATTTGAAAAACCAGTAAGATTGGGAAAGGAGCGCTTATTTTAGTTCACCTTATGGGCAAGCCCATGTTTCAGTGGTAGAGCATTTGACTGCATTGGTCCCACGTCTCATTGTTCCTCCATTGTTCCCATTAGTCCCACGCTGGTGAATGCTAACCTGGTGAATGCTACTATGCCTAAACCTAACCCTAACCTCAGTAAAACTATGCCTAAACCTAACCCTAATCCTAACCCTGACCTCAGTAAAACTATGCCTAAACCTAACCCCTATCCTAACCTCAGTCAAATTATTCCTAGTTCCCCGAAGGAGGCACCGCTTGCTCCACCTTGTGCCCAAAAACGAGCGCTCCTGTTCTCAATCTTACTGAATCTCAAAAACACTGTGACATATTACGGTCGCAACAAACTGATCAGAAGATCACAATAGTGGAACCTGCTCTCTCTCTCTCTCTCTCTCTCTCTCTCTCTCTCTCTCTCTCTCTCTCTCTCCCCCTCGAACCAACAGCACTTGCACATGAAAACAATCTGCAAGGTCCAAAATGAAATAATCCTCACAACAATGTGATTCTCTTTTTCCCCCCACTGTTTTTGTCACGCTGAAAACGCTCCCATTCTCTCCTTCTCGTTTCCTTTGCCTTTGGGTGGCTATTGACTGCTGTCTCTTTGTTTTACCCGCTGCGCTGCGTTCCATTACAAAGCAGACTTCACAGGGCTGATGAGCAGCGAGGGGTTTAGGATGCTGTTGGACTGGCCTGTAATTAGATGCTAAAACAATTAGCTGAGGCCTCCGTTTTATCCCCTTTTTTTCAATGAAGAAATAATTACAATTTGGATAGGGGAGGGTGTCCCTCAAATCTTCTTTGACACGTGTCAGTCTCTCTCTCTCACCCTCTCTCTCTCACACACGCACACACACAGTTATACATCTCACAGACACATAATAATCATCAATAGTCTTGTTATTTCATTTATAGAGCAGGGTGAAGAAGTTACAAAGTACTTTACACATAACTGAAGAAAGAGCTAATCAAACAACAAGAACAAAACATGACGACGCAAGCAACTTTTATTTCGCAGTGTGAAATAAAAGGAGAATCAAACGGTACAATTTCGACGTCTAAATTATGGATGGGCCTTTTGACAAAAGCAAGCATTCATAGACCATTAATACATGCATGAAAATAAAATGCAGGGAGAAATAAGACAATTAAGAGAATAACATTACAAAATACTCCACTCCGTGAAAGGCTTTTGGTACAAGTATGTTTTAACCACTTAATCCCTAGCCTAATTTTCAGTTTCCCCACAATAACAGAACACAGTTAAATACACTTGTAGGCCTATATGTGGGGGACTCCTGTTCTGTGACAGAAGTAACTCATTGATTGATTGATTGAAGTATTTATTAGGAGTTTGCAATAGAAAAAAGTACAGTTTCATGACAGTACAGATCACTGGTACAAGGTCAACTAAAAGGAGATCCTAGAAAGCCGAGGCTTATTTCCACAGGAACCACACTTAACAACTGAAAGGGTTAGTTCACCTATTTTCTATTGATTACTCGCCCCAAGATAGAGAAAGTAGCAGATCTGCAAGCTCAAAACGTGTCGCTTCAGGCCACGTTTCGAGCTTGTAGATCTGCAACTTTTTCAAGTAGGACGTTAATTTACAAAAAAACACAAACGGTTAGAATATGGAGATGGGAGGTTTCTGCCCAACAACAAGAATTTGTTTTAGTTTGTTTTGTTTTTGTTCAGTCTTTTGCTAGAAAGGGACAGTTTTTAGGTTGCTTCCTTCAATATTTAGATATTTGATAGTCGTTTTAGCAACGAGGTGATTGATGTTGAACAGGCTTCTGTTGGATGGGGACGTCGTTTGCTCAAATGAATATCAAATATCCAAATATTGAGGCAAGCAACTTAAAAACTGTCCAGTGTGCGCACATACTGCTGCACAGGCCCTGTGCACTGAGCAGCACTGCTGCCAGATTTTCTGACAGAAATTAACCAGGTCAATGAAAACAAGTCCAAAAGAAGCGACTGTAGGCCACATGATCACATCTCGCGCAGATCTACAAGCGGATCTACAAGCCCACAACACGTTGCGAATCTTGCGATGTGATGCATTGTCACATCGACGCAAGCAACTTTTTGTCTACAAGCGTAGATCTGCTATTTAAAAAAAAAAGTCTTGAAAGATAAATATAATATGAAAAGATACGTGACACTACTTTTTGTTTTTACTCTTCAAAAAGGGTAGGCATAATAAGCCCTGGCTTGGCTTCAGCCTACATCTTTTCGGTGCCACTGTTATTAGTGGACTACATTGTATCTATGTTCTGTCTTTTAATGGACTACTATTGCTACTATAACCCACATGATGCGAATCAATTAGTTTATTCTGCTACAAGTTAGAATGAAAGATCATACGATTTCAACAAACCAAACAATTATTATACCGGTACCAATAGAAACGAAAATCATTATACCGATTTAAAACAATTTAAACTTGGGAGGTGCACGGCACATGACACTACAACATGACGCTACGTTATTTCCGCAACCCGACCGCCCGAAAATGATATTGCTCCCAGGCTAGGTTTAAGGCATGTTGAAACGGCATCGCAAAAGTAAAGGCTCAGAGGAATAACAGTAATGATTTCAGTGTCTTTAAAACTCAGAATTGATCTGATCCTCAACCAGATGCCAGATGGAACCGGCTCGCCCTGAGCTGCAAATGACCCAGACCGTGGTAGGGTGGTCTGGTAACACTGCCCAGGACCCTCATCCAAGACACTGAGCAGGGGTGTCACACCAAATTCTGGGCCCTGGGTACAAGGATTCACTGTGGGCCCCCTATGAATGTTAACTATTGAAAAATAGCAGATATACAAGCTCACAGCGCGGCTGCGAGCTTGTAGATCTGCTATTTTTGAAAAATTGTGAAAATGTGTGCAAGGAACCATGTTTCCATGTCAGTGGTGCTCAAACTTTTTCATGTGAAGGACCCCCAAAATGATATGAATTTGGCCACGGACCCCCATCTCAAAATATTTCGTTCCAGGGACCCCCCCCCCCCCCCCCCCCCCCCCCTCGGAAGCAAAATTTGAGTTACAAATGTTCGCTTAAAAAATACATAAGATTTGCGCACATTTTCACGACTCTTCAAAAATAGCAGATCTACAAGCTCGCAGCGCGGCACTCGGTGCCGCGCTGTGAGCTTGTAGATCTGCTATTTTTCAATAGCTAAAGTTACTAGGGCCCCTCCACCTTGGGCCCAACTCAGTCCCACTTTCCTACCCCTTGTGACGCCCCTGACACTGAGCATGGAGTCTTGCCTCCGTGCATGGTGGCAACCAGCAGAGGAAAAACCTCCTTCTTCAAATCCTCACGCGAACTGTAGGATGCTGTCCTCCAGCTGTGAGTGGGCGGCTAGGCAGTTTTCCGCACACAGCCATGTCCCCTACGCCAGTAGAAATTCCCCTCCGAGGCATGCTAATACACCAGTGCAATAGTCAAAGACGCCAAGAAGTTAAAGTAATGTATGATGTTGGTGTCTTTTAAAACTTTGAATTGTTCCAGATATAGGCTATATTCGTGAGTTGATAAACAAAACATGTCTGGACAAGTTTGTTAACGCTGTGATCAAATAAGACAGGAGTGGCAACAAACATACAGTCTGAGGGACCAAGATATGACGTTAAGTGATTGGTGCCATTTACGCAACTTTCATTGTCTGAGTTCAATTAAACCAAATCTATGTTTATTGGCATGAGTGAGTTAGATTAGAAAATTACTCACATTCTAAACCATTGGTTCTCAAAGTGTGTTAATATAGCGTCACAATAATTTTAACCACTTTAAGCTCATAACGCAGAATTTTTAGCAAATCTTTGAACGTATATATATATATATTTCTTTACTCAAATCTTTGCTTCATGGAGGTCCCTGGCACAAAACATTTTCAGATGGGTTTCTGACTTTCTGCATGTGTGTAGGCCTACCGTATATATTAATTTGCGGGTCCTTGACATGAAAAAGTTTGAGAACCATGCTGTTCTAAACTAAGTTACAGTGCAGGTCATTGAGACTTTGAGCTGCTAGTGAACCTGAAAGCCCTGTGTTCCGACACCTACGTTCAACCCTCCTACATTCTCTGTTAGAATTGCAGATATTTTACAGAGAGATACAGAGAAATGACCCTCTATTATTATGCTTAAACTGTAAATGGTGTATTTATATAGCATATCCTTTACTACACTACTATATACTACACTCCTGGGGAGAGCAACGGACTGATATCATGCTTCCTTCTCCTGTAAGGGGGCTTGTAGAGCCTCCAATAGGTTCTACTGAGGGGCAACTGTACTCGTTTAAGTCAGACGCGTGCATAGCCTACATTAATTCAATGTCCAGAGTAAAGCTGTAGTTGGATATGTCAATCCATTTATTAACATATAGATAACATAAACTCACTGGATGTCATAAAACATTGAATGCCGCCAGCCAACACGGCTATCATGGACAGTTTGGACACGGTCGAAAACTGTGTGGCTTTCCCCATTGCACACCTGCCCACAATCACCCACAGACAGGTATAAGGCGCTCTACAGACGGACAGCGGTTGCCGCCGGGGCTCCCGCTTAGATCTGCGAGGACCGCGCCGCGGTGATACACAAACACACTCGCTCTGCGAGTAAACGCTGCGCGGTATTTCACAAAGATGAACACAATCCATCTCTCACCGCCCGCGTACGCATGCACAAACGAGCACGCTCGCGGGGGATTTCACGGGGCCGCGCCCGCTCGCCTCGCCGCCCCAAAACTCCGCTGCGCGGCTGAAAAAGCCGCCCGCCTCCCATTGAAAATGAATTGCTAGGAGGCGGTGACCGCGTACCGTGTGCAATCCCCTTAAATGGGTAACCACCCCCTGTGGTGGTTGTCATGAAGATTAATAATGCCAATCCCTGTGATTGACATGACGTCATAGTTATTATCAAGGCCACACCATTAATTCAAAATAAATCAAAACACAACATAAACCAAAAGGCCAATTTGGCTCCAACAGGGGCATTTGTAACCCCCTCAAGGATCCTCAATTGAGACCCACTGGTGTAGCAGATCATGATATGGAACACACCCTTTATAACATCATTGGTAACACCTGTGAATTTCCAATATGGCTGCTGTGCACTGAGGGTCAAGTGTCTTGCTCAAGGACACTTCAACAGTAAAACAGGGGAGACGGGGCGGTCGGAAATGATCCGTTTGTACCAAGCAGCCGCTCTATAACCTCCTCTAGCTCTGGCTTTAAACAGATTGTAGACCAGCCAGTCAGTGTCTCTGGTGCCCTTAGCTTATTCCCCCAGACAGGGAAAGGCCCTTTTGGTGAAAATATTGAAAATAGCAGACTCACAACGCGTCGCACTGCAACACGTTGTCAGCTTGGAGGTCGGCTATTTTCAGTGCTTGATACCACACTGAACTAAGCATAATCAAGTGAATACTGGAGATGTGACGTAACAACATGGATTTCTACACAGAGGGGGCAATTCGTTCAACATAAGATGCTTCATTCAAGTTCAGGAGAGTTTGCCTTCAGGTATGGCATGGAAAGAGGGCATTTGCATTTCTTTCACCATAGTAAAAACTGCATTTATGGTCTGGAAAGGGCTCCTTTGATGTCTATGTGTGCACGACACAGGCCTGCCCCCAGCTGTATTGAGTCTCGGGCTGGGGATTGTTTTTGCCCGTCAGCGTCTGCTTTTTGACCGGCGTCCAGGACTCCAGGGGTGGAACAGTTTGGGGTCTTTTTGCTCTGAGGCTCGGCCCACACAGACCGTCCGTCATTCAGAACCGGCAGGGCGCCAGATGGAGCCGGCAACCGCCCCGAGTGACAAATGACCCCAGACGATATGGTGGTGGTATCACTGCCCACAGGACCCACGCCGAAGACACCCAGCAGGAGATATATATGTCTGGCCTGGGTGGAAGGCGCCTGCAGAGAGAGTCCTAGGAAAAGCCAGCCGCCGTCTTTGAATACTCCCACACATGCTGGATGTTTTCCACAGACGCAGGTAAGAAACTTCCACGCACCTATATGCCCGCGGTTCTCAAACTTTTTAGTTCCAATGACGCCCAAATTGATATACTGTAGACCACTGTATATTTGCACAATTTTTCAAAAAAGGTTCACAAATTGCAGATGTACAAGCACGCAGCACGGCACAAAGTGAGCCAGCCATCAGGCTAAAAACAATCCTAACTAAGCTAGCACTGGATGACAAAAAAAGGAAGTGAACGAAAGCATATCATCATAGGTTAAAATGCACTTAAATCACATTTTAAATCCACTTAAAAGCTATTATTACCCCTATCGTTAAATCGGTCCACGAAGCCGAGGTCCTAGGGCTGGTGTACACGACAAATTTCCAAACCCCGCTGTGTGTTCCCTGGGGGCGTGAAAAATAAGGGGGTGGGCTCTACATGTCCTCTGGGACCCCATCTACGTATGGACACCACTTGTTCGCCCATCCGTCTTACGGATGCTTTTTTATTCCATTTTATTTGTTTTAGGGTCCTATCTTGCAGTTCAAGCCTATTTCCACAGGGTGGCAGGCTACTTTCCCAACCTACTGGAGGTGAACATGCAGGGGCGTCAATTGGGTATGGCAAGCTATGGCAGCTGCCATACCTTGGCTACAGGGGGGAAATAATTAAATGTACTTTTCATCGTGCCTGTTGCTAAGGTATGGCAACATGATTGGTGTCTTGCAAGACACCAGTCATGTTGCCATACCTTAGCCTTTCCTGAACTGACGCCGCTGTGAACATGTGTACACAGCCAGCATATTACTCAATGCCAAACTTTGCACACACACTCCTTGCCTGCCAATCCACAACCTCCACCCCTCCAGGGACCCCCAGGGCTTATCTCCCGATTAGGACACTTTCCAGCATAGTGACATGCAGAACAAACTGTCCATATAGTATGGTTTACATAAAAGTCAGTTGTCTTTCACACACACACACACACACACACACACACACACACACACACACACATATATATATATATATATATATATATATATATATATATATATATATATATATATATATATATTCATTTATTTATTTCATAAATATTTTTCATCACAATTGGGTTTGTGGGGAGCCATCCCTGCTTCAAGCTGTCACCGCACGGCACCAACACTTCAAACTAGTTAAAAAACCCAATACAGCAGATCTACAAGCACCTCACAGATCTACAAGCACCTCGCACATGCCAGGGACAGAGTAGGTTGGCCTGCATAAGCCTTGCTGTCAACACACTATACTACACCACTCAGGCCACCAAGCCAGGTGTGGTCAATTAGTGCCTTCTTCTGATCAGTGGCTTCTGCTTGATGAGTGGCACCAGTCTGTCTTTGTTCCCTGGTCAGTCAAGTTCACTGGGAGAGAATGTTTCAGATCAGTGCAAGTGTATTTGTTTTCCATTTGGACTTACTGTGTTTTGTTGGTACAGTATGCGTGCGACTAACTAATATTTCTGATAATTCCAATTTGTTTGTTGTTTAATTAGCCGGATTGTGAATGCCCTGCATTTTTCTTTCATCTTTAGAACCACACGTGTGTAACAAAACAGAGTGGTGATCATTTGGTGTGGGTGAAGAGAAGAAAAACATTTCATTAAAGGAGTAGTTCACCCCCAAAGTGACTTTTTTTCTATTGAACTCAAGTCTCCATGGCGTGAGTAATACATTGAAAAAATAAGTCATTTTGGGGGTGAACTACTCCTTGAATGTCAGTTTTGTGGTGTTTTGACTGGACACCCTGAGGATATTGCCAGATAGACAGACAGACAGACAGACAGACAGACAGACAGACAGACAGACAGACAGACAGACAGAGAATTGTAGGCCTTGCATTTATTTGACTTGGTTCCAACAGATGGCGAAAATAGCTAATCTTCAAGCTCACAATGCCTCACTGTTTGGACAAAGAGTTGAGGCGTTACATTTTGTAAAACACGGCCTTGTGAAAATAGCAGATCTACATGCTCACAACACCTCACAACGCAGGGCGGCGTGAGCATGTAGATCTGATATTTTCACAATTTCTGCCCCTAATATTTAATTTATCATTTTAAAAGTATTAAAAAGTCCTTAAATTGTCTCTTTAGAAATGTGCAGATAGCCTCTGTATACTGTTGAGTGGAAAAACAATGTTTCACATTAAGCTAAACATTTGGGACCACCCAAGATCATTTGGAGACCCCTCTAGGGGTCCCATAGTTGAACCACTGACTTATAAGGGGAGTATGGAGACCCCTCTAGGGGTCCCATAGTTGAACCACTGACTTATAAGGGGAGTATATGAGGCTGGATCCGTCTGGAACACTGCACTAGGCTCTCGCCAGCTCTGTAGCTCTCCACACTTGAACAGTTGTGTCCTTAAATTCAATTATAATAATTAACCCCTGTATATACGGGCAATAGTTTTACATGACTTTGTGTACACAGCCAATAGTTTTACATGAACATGTCTAGGCTTTAGTACTGTACTGCCTCGTATAGCCCAACAGAGCCCAGCACAGAACAGCACAGCCCACCAGAGCCCAATACAGCCCCCCAGAGCCCAACAGAGTCCAGCAAACCTAAGTCCAGCCCAGTCCTGCCGAGTAGGAGTATAGACCGGGGAAAGGGGGTAGTTAGATGACTCCACCAGGCCATTACTGTCCAGATCTGGCTTGAATAGGCCAGACCAGGGTAGACAGGACTGCACCAGACTCCACCAGGCTGCTCCAGCCAGCTCTGTAGATCCTTGCACATGCGATTAACCACTGTGTACACGGGCAATAGTTTTAAGTTTTACATGAACCCTCAGAGGGACACTGTGGGCTTATCAAGTGGTCCATGGCCGGTTCTCAAAGTGAGGTCGGGGGGCCCACAGTGTCCCTCTGAGGGGACACGGCACAGACCGTGTACACGAAGGGCAGGAGCAAGTGTTCAAGTCCCATAGAATCTATGGGAAATGTACACAGGCGTGTACAAAGTCACCAGTAGTTTTACATGAACCCTCAGAGGGACACTGTGGGCTTATCAAGTGGTCCATGGTCGGTTCTCAAAGTGAGGTCGGGGACCCTCAGAGGGACACTGTGGGCTTATCAAGTGGTCCATGGTCGGTCCTCAAAGTGAGGTCGGGGGACCCTCAGAGGGACACTGTGGGCTTATCAAGTGGTCCATGGTCGGTTCTCAAAGTGAGGTCGGGGGCCCACAGTGTCCCTCTGAGGGGACACGGCACAGACCGTGTACACGAAGGGCAGGAGCAAGTGTTCAAGTCCCATAGAATCTATGGGAAATGTACACAGGCGTGTACAAAGTCACCAGTAGTTTTACATGAACCCTCAGAGGGACACTGTGGGCTTATCAAGTGGTCCATGGTCGGTTCTCAAAGTGAGGTCGGGGGACCCTCAGAGGGACACTGTGGGCTTATCAAGTGGTCCATGGCCGGTTCTCAAAGTGAGGTCGGGGGGCCCACAATGTCCCTCTGAGGGGACACGGCACAGATTGTGTACACGAAGGGCAGGAGCAAGTGTTCAAGTCCCATAGAATCTATGGGAAATGTACACAGGCGTGTACAAAGTCACCAGTAGTTTTACATGAACCCTCAGAGGGACACTGTGGGCTTATCAAGTGGTCCATGGTCGGTTCTCAAAGTGAGGTCGGGGACCCTCAGAGGGACACTGTGGGCTTATCAAGTGGTCCATGGTCGGTTCTCAAAGTGAGGTCGGGGGACCCTCAGAGGGACACTGTCGGCTTATCAAGTGGTCCATGGTCGGTTCTCAAAGTGAGGTCGGGGGACCCTCAGAGGGACACTGTGGGCTTATCAAGTGGTCCATGGTCGGTTCTCAAAGTGAGGTCGAGGGACCCTCAGAGGGACACCGTGGGCTTATCAAGTGGTCCATGGTCGGTTCTCAAAGTGAGATCGGGGGACCCTCAGAGGGACACTGTGGGCTTATCAAGTGGTCCATGGTCGGTTCTCAAAGTGAGGTACATCCTCAAAGTCCCTCCTTCCCAAACAAAGACGAACCAACCAAGGGTGCACAAGGCAGCGGTGTGCGATGGACTAGAAATATCCATTTAAAACTATTGGTCATGTACACACAAACTAAGGCTCCTGTACACAGTGTTTGGTCTCAATTGTGTGAGCAGCTAAAGGGCAGACAACGGCCTAGAACAACCTAATGGTGCCTATTAAGACTCTAGTACACCCTTTGGCCTCGACAAGCCTGATCATCCTACTATAGCTAGTACCCCCCTCACCAACTTTGTGCTCCCACTTGATAAGCCCAGTGTCCCTCTGAGGGTCCCCCGACCTCACTTTGAGAACCGACCATGGACACTGTGGGCCCCCCGACCTCACTTTGAGAACCGGCCATGGACCACTTGATAAGCCCACAGTGTCCCTCTGAGGGTTCATGTAAAACTTAAAACTATTGCCCGTGTACACAGTGGTTAATCGCATGTGCAAGGATCTACAGAGCTGGCTGGAGCAGCCTGGTGGAGTCTGGTGCAGTCCTGTCTACCCTGGTCTGGCCTATTCAAGCCAGATCTGGACAGTAATGGCCTGGTGGAGTCATCTAACTACCCCCTTTCCCCGGTCTATACTCCTACTCGGCAGGACTGGGCTGGACTTAGGTTTGCTGGACTCTGTTGGGCTCTGGGGGGCTGTATTGGGCTCTGGTGGGCTGTGCTGTTCTGTGCTGGGCTCTGTTGGGCTATACGAGGCAGTACAGTACTAAAGCCTAGACATGTTCATGTAAAACTATTGGCCGTGTACACAAAGTCATGTAAAACTATTGCCTGTGTACACAGTGGCTTTTTCCTTGACCTTTCGAGTTAGGAGTGTCGTAGAGACACGAGACCGGGTTTGTTGGATTCAGCGTCAAAAAGTAAGTCAGAATAAGTGTCTTTTATCCGAATGAATGTGTAATCGTGTTGGTGGCGTGCAAATTTCGTGTCTTTTTCGCAATCAGAAAGGGTTCAAAGTGTCGGAGAGACACGAAACCCATTCCATCGGATCAGGCATCCTTCAAATATGAAAAGTGTTTCCTGCGTAAAACAAACAGATTTTTTTAGATTTTTTTATTGATTTTAAGGACAAAAATCCGGGTTTCGGTGTCTTTTTCGCAATCGTAAAGGGTTCAAAGTGTCGGAGAGACACGAAACCCATTCCATCAGATCGGGCATGCTTCAAATATGAAACGTGTGTCCTGCCTGAAACAAAACATATTTTTTTGATTTTTTTATTCATTTTAAGGACAAAGGGCCTGTTTTGACGCCTAAAACGACCCTTTTCCTTGACCTTTCGAGTTAGGAGTGCCGTGTACACAGGATCTACAGAGCTGGCTGGAGCATGGAGCAGCCTGGTGGAGTCTGGTGCAGTCATCTAACTACCCCCCTTCCCTGGTCTATACTCCTATTGCGCAGGACTGGGCTGGACTTAGGTTTGCTGGAGTCTATTGGGCTCTGGTAGGCTGTATTGGGCTCTGGTGGGCCGTGTTGTGCTGTGATGGGCTCTGTTGGGCTACACGAGACAGTACAGTACTAAAGCCTGAACATGTTCATGTAAAACTATTGGCTGTGTACACAAAGTCATGTAAAACTATTGCCCGTATATACAGGGGTTAATTATTATAATTGAATTTAAGGACACAACTGTTCAAGTGTGGAGAGCTACAGAGCTGGCGAGAGCCTAGTGCAGTGTTCCAGACGGATCCAGCCTCATATACTCCCCTTATAAGTCAGTGGTTCAACTATGGGACCCCTAGAGGGGTCTCCATACTCCCCTTATAAGTCAGTGGTTCAACTATGGGACCCCTAGAGGGGTCTCCAAATGATCTTGGGTGGTCCCAAATGTTTAGCTTAATGTGAAACATTGTTTTTCCACTCAACAGTATACAGAGGCTATCTGCACATTTCTAAAGAGACAATTTAAGGACTTTTTAATACTTTTAAAATGATAAATTAAATATTAGGGGCAGAAATTGTGAAAATATCAGATCTACATGCTCACGCCGCCCTGCGTTGTGAGGTGTTGTGAGCATGTAGATCTGCTATTTTCACAAGGCCGTGTTTTACAAAATGTAACGCCTCAACTCTTTGTCCAAACAGTGAGGCATTGTGAGCTTGAAGATTAGCTATTTTCGCCATCTGTTGGAACCAAGTCAAATAAATGCAAGGCCTACAATTCTCTGTCTGTCTGTCTGTCTGTCTGTCTGTCTGTCTGTCTGTCTGTCTGTCTATCTATCTGGCAATATCCTCAGGGTGTCCAGTCAAAACACCACAAAACTGACATTCAAGGAGTAGTTCACCCCCAAAATGACGTATTTTTTCAATGTATTACTCACGCCATGGAGACTTGAGTTCAATAGAAAAAAAGTCACTTTGGGGGTGAACTACTCCTTTAATGAAATGTTTTTCTTCTCTTCACCCACACCAAATGATCACCACTCTGTTTTGTTACACACGTGTGGTTCTAAAGATGAAAGAAAAATGCAGGGCATTCACAATCCGGCTAATTAAACAACAAACAAATTGGAATTATCAGAAATATTAGTTAGTCGCACGCATACTGTACCAACAAAACACAGTAAGTCCAGATGGAAAACAAATACACTTGCACTGATCTGAAACATTCTCTCCCAGTGAACTTGACTGACCAGGGAACAAAGACAGACTGGTGCCACTCATCAAGCAGAAGCCACTGATCAAAAGAAGGCACTAATTGACCACACCTGGCTTGGTGGCCTGAGTGGTGTAGTATAGTGTGTTGACAGCAAGGCTTATGCAGGCCAACCTACTCTGTCCCTGGCATGTGCGAGGTGCTTGTAGATCTGTGAGGTGCTTGTAGATCTGCTGTATTGGGTTTTTTAACTAGTTTGAAGTGTTGGTGCCGTGCTGTGACAGCTTGAAGCAGGGATGGCTCCCCACAAACCCAATTGTGATGAAAAATATTTATGAAATAAATAAATGAAATATATATATATATATATATATATATATATATATATATATATATATATATATATGTATATATATATATATATATATGTATATATATATATATATATATGTATATATATATATATATATATATATATATATATATATATATATATATATGTGTGTGTGTGTGTGTGTGTGTGTGTGTGTGTGAAAGACAACTGACTTTTATGTAAACCATACTATATGGACAGTTTGTTCTGCATGTCACTATGCTGGAAAGTGTCCTAATCGGGAGATAAGCCCTGGGGGTCCCTGGAGGGGTGGAGGTTGTGGATTGGCAGGCAAGGAGTGTGTGTGCAAAGTTTGGCATTGAGTAATATGCTGGCTGTGTACACATGTTCACAGCGGCGTCAGTTCAGGAAAGGCTAAGGTATGGCAACATGACTGGTGTCTTGCAAGACACCAATCATGTTGCCATACCTTAGCAACAGGCACGATGAAAAGTACATTTAATTATTTCCCCCCTGTAGCCAACGTATGGATAAGCCCACAGTGTCCCTCTGAGGGTCCCCCGACCTCACTTTGAGAACCACCACGGACCACTTGATAAGCCCACAGTGTCCCTCTGAGGGTTCATGTAAAACTACTGGTCGTGGACACCACCTAGGGCCTGTGTACATATGGCTCTCTGCTGCCCCCCATTAAGAAACTATAGACGGCACAGACCGTGTACACGAAGGGCAGGAGCAAGTGGTCAAGTCCCATAGAATCTATGGGAAATGTACGAAGTCGTGTACAAAGTCACCGGTTGGTCCACGAGCCATAGTTTTTTTCCATTGTAGCTCCCTACAGTGTACACGACTTTGATTATTTTGCATAATTGTCAATCGTTTCTATGTTGAAAATTGCATAAATAGATCAGCTATTGTCTCCATTTTTTAAATAATATTATGATTTATTTTTGTTGCTGTACAGAAGCACACGCTGGATGGAAAGTCATTT
>NC_137827.1:41981814-41994314 GCF_963921795.1 Nannobrachium achirus | reverse complement strand
TTTTCATGTCAAGGACCCTCAAAATTACAGTTATTTGGCCACGGACCCCCATCTCAAAATATGTTGTTCCAGGGACCCCCCAGAAGCAAATGTTTGAGTTACAAATGTTCGCTTTTAAATACATATATTCAAAGACTTGCAAAGAAAAATCATGATTTTTCAAAAATAGCAGATCTACAAGCTCGCAGTGCCGCGCTGTGAGCTTGCGTATATCTGCTATTTTTCATTAGTTAAAGCAGTCAATAATGGGTTAAACCCCTATATCGTCTCTGTCAGGCCTCCTTCAAAACCGGAAATCTCTTCGCTGAAAACAGACCATCTCATAAGCCTCTCCTGTGAGCTTGTAAATATATGCATTTTCCTTGTCGATTTGTTGGGCACGTCCTATTTGTGACGTACCCAGAATAATGTGTAATAATGTGTCAATTTACCCATTTCATTTATCCATAATAGAGCGCATCAACCAGTGAGGATTTTCCTGTTGTAACCTCGAGCTCGGAACAAGCTCGGTTTTCTAATCTGTAATGTCCACGCCGACTACTAATATACCGGTATATCGTCTCTGTCGGGTGGAAACCTCGTAAGTCCAAAACTGTTACTTTTCAGGATTCAAATCAGAAACAGCAAAAGCAGCAGACCGAGAAGCTCGAGCTTGCGGAAGTTGTGGATCTTCTGCTTTTGATGCTTGTGTGTGACGCTGTAGCGCAGGGTTCCACAGTTAGTTTTCCCCAAGGGCCGAATTATGTCTAGGGTACCAAGCCGAGGGCCACAACATTGCAGGGGGCGACGGTGGCGTTCCCACTACTCCAGCGACAGTTTTCGTTGTTGTCGGGTGAAAATCTTGTGTGTCCAAAACCGTCCGTTTTGAATTTATCATTTTAAAAATGATTCAAACTAGTGAAAACAGCCGATCTACAAGCACACAACGTCTCGCGGTGCGAGGCGTTGTGTGCTTGTAGATCTGCTGTTTTCACTACTTTTGTGCGACGGCCTTGTATGATTTGCGAAAGAACGTACAAATTTAGAGATACGAGATTTCCACCCGACAACGACGATATACTAGTGTTCCACCCGACAACGACGATATACTAGTGTTGTTGCTGCTCTTATACCACCATTATTACTGGGGTTGGTGTGGGCCAGACAGTAGCCCCCCGCGGGCCGCAAATGGCCCGCGGGCCGCCTATTGGGGAACCTTGCTGTAGCGTGACCAAGTGGGGCGAAAAAACACACAAAAAGTCAGAATATGGAGATAAGAGGTTTCTGCCCGACAGCGACGACATGATATTGGCGGGCAGGTCTTTTTATTTTTCTCCAGCCGTCTCTCTCTGACAGAAGAGAAGTGGTAATTCCAGGCTGTCGGCTGTCTGCAGTGGAGCTCACAACACTAGTATGCCACAGACACCACCTCTCAGTCAGCAAGCCAAGCCACGTCTCTCTGTCTGTTCCTCTGCTTCACACTCTGTCTCTCTCTTTCTCTTGTGATTGCTTGTCCTTTTAGCCACGATTCAGGCTTCATCGTGTATGACGGCATCGCTCGCTGTAAATAGACGATCTACAAGCTCGCAGATCTGCTATTTCTGTGTCTCTCTCTCCCTCAGTCAATCTCTCTTTCTTTTTTGATTGATTGATTGAATACTTTGTTAGTCAGATGTAAACACCATGTGGTGCAGTTAAGGCATTAAAGATAAATGGATAACACAAAATAGTCCTGGGGACTCGTTTCCATTGTGGTCCTATTCATTTAATCAACATAGCATACTAAAGATTAACACAATAATACATGTCATCAACAAATACAAACACAACATGTACAACAGAGATGGGAAAATTCCTTTCCTCTCCGCTTTTGGTCTTTCTGCCTATTGTTCTCTCTCTCGTTCTTTTTCTCCATCTCTCTCTCTCTCTCTCTCTCTCTCTCTGTCTCTCTCTGTCTGCACCAAGCCCGGTCGACCCCGCCACCGCGGCCCGTCATTAAAGCGTTCTAGCTGATCAGACGCTTTAATTGGACCGTTCAAGCGGCAACCAAAAAAAAAAAAAAAAAAAAAAAAGAAAAAAAAAGTGCGCCTTGTTAGCTCAGCTGCACCAACAAAACAAACAAGCGAAAAACAAACGAGGAGATAAACAAACCGCATGGAAGAGCCCACACGCACAACACATGACACGTTGTGTATAGCGCGGCGCCGGGGCGAGAGGGGAAAAAGAAACGCAAGAAAAAAGGGGCTGACCTGCACAAACAGGGATTGATTAAAGGGGCCGTGTGGAACAACGTGGGAACAGATACGTTGGGATGTTGGGGGATACAACGTGCACTGTGTCTGACATTTATGTTTGGAGCGCTCCGCTCGGGCTCTCTGTGGGGAACGTGATGTCTGTGTCGGTCGCGTTCCCCGCTTAACTCTCGCTCACTCGGGAGCGTTGTTGTCCTGCTGCTGTTATTCACAGCTCTGGTGTTGGGGGAACTGTGGCAGGAAGGTTATGCACACGTGTACGTACTGTACTGTACAGTACAGTACGCAGTGGTGGGAAAAGTACTACACCTTTTTACTTAAGTATTCCAATAAATATACTTCAATGTTGTACTTAAAATGCATTGGCCGCCATTGACGCTATAACATGTCATTTGATAACGCTTAGCCTACACCATAAACGGGTGAAACAGTGCCCACATTTCTGACATCAGTACTGATCGCCATATATGGGCATAAACGGGTGAAACAGTGTGCGTGTGTCTGTAGTCACTTTTCCTCAGCGTTTTGCCATAGCAATGTGTTTTCCTCAGCGTTTTGCCAAAGCAATGTGTGTGTGTGTGTGTGTGTGTGTGTAGCCATATTACATCACCAATTACATCGTAGACTTATATCCTAGTCTTTTTCCTCAGAGTTTTGCCATAGCAATGTGTTTTCCTCAGCGTTTTGCCATAGCAATGTGCGTGTCTGTAGCCTGTATTAAATTACATCACCAATTACCAATTGAAGACGTTATGCAAGCACGACCACTGCTCACTTCACATTGGGTGTGATTTTTTACATCACTGATACCGCCGCTTGTACTGAGCATGCGTCGCTGCCATGCAACATCCGCATGCTGAAACAATGCCCAAATTTGGAGATGACTGATACGTCTGGGTTCTCCAACATTATGTCTGAGACTCCTACATTCAATCCCTCACATACTGTGCAATGTGTGCATACCCCCCTCCCGGCAAGGTCCTTTAGTTGTATACAAGGCTTCAATTGGTATTTTCATTGTTTTATTACTTTTCATTGGCATGGGGAGATTGTGCTTACCCAGCCAGCATGCCCCTAGGCCTATTCTGGCTGGTCCATGGGAGTAGATGGGGGCTACTTGGGTACCAAACACACTATATTCAGATTATTGCTTGCAGTTTAAGAGAGCTCTTTCTAATATAAGGTATATTCACGTATATTTTAAGTCATTTTCATGCAAGTAAGTCCATACCTACAATGCCATATCATTTTTGTGACCGTAGGCCGCAGTTTACTATCAGAACCGTCACATCTTGTCCGTGTCTCTCTCCGGACGGACGGACGGACGGACGGACGGACGGGTAAAGCTTGTCTTTTTTGTTGATTGACTCTCACGCTCTGTCATCACTGTGATGTCATGGGAACCAAATCCCTTTTATTGCCATATGGAGATCCCTGTGACACCAGGGGAACCAATTCCTTTTTATGCCCATATATGGAGATCCCTGATATCATCAATATTAATCCCATATCTGTGTCCCTTTTATGCCCATATATCGAGTTATGGAGATCGCTGTGCTGCCAGGGGAACCAACATTCCTTTTATGCCCATATATGGAGATCCCTGATGTCTTCAATATTAAGCCCATGTCTGTGAATGCCAATATATAATCACTGTGATGTCAGGGGAAGGGAACTAAATCCCTTTTATTGCCATATTTGGAGATCCCTGTGTTGCCAGGGGAACCAAACCCCTTTGGCGAGATGGCCAAGACATGGGGCGAGGTCGTTTTTGCCCTTAAGCGTCTTACTGGTATGAATGAATAATTTTGTTGTTTCAGAAATGGGTACATAATTGGTGTTTAGTTCACTCATTATATTTGTGATCATTTGCTCGTACTTGAATTTGTACATGTTTGTGTGCTTGTATGTATTCGCATGAGCCCTGTATGTAGATTTTGCACATGGTTGAAATTGTTTGCATATCGTGTCGAGTGGAATGGAAACCTCGTATGTCCAAAACTGTTAGCCTACTTTTCAGGATTCAAATTCAAAAGTAGCAAAAGTAGCAGATCTACAAGCTTGTGGATCTGCAACATTTGATGGTTTTGTGTGACGCTGTAGTGTGACCAAGTACGGCGTTAATTTATGAAAACTAGACCAGGTCACCTGGTTCTGCCAGACCCGCAATGAAAATCAGAATGCAAGGAAGGGGGGGGGGGGGGGGGGTGGATCAATCTTAGTCTGGCCTCTCTCCTTTGACCTGTCCGGCAAGCGTGACGCTGGCAGGAGTGCAAGACTCCAGGAACTCTGACAGAGTTGGGGCGGAACATTTTCAACACTTAATAGCAAGAGCTTGTAGATCGGCTGTTTTCACTAGTATGGCACTGAACTAACACATGAACACACAGGATTGTATAGGCTGAGCAGCTGGAAATGTTTCTGAGCTTGTAGATGGGCTGAGGAATTTATAGTGTCAGCAGCTCGTCAGCCAACTCAACTCAGCTGGTCCTGTACAGGTGACGGCACTCAAGGCAATCAGCCGAGCAAGGGAAGGGAGGGGCAGATGAGCAGTCAGAGGCAAACACAGGCACACTGAGGAAAAGAGGGACCGACCGACCGACCGACAGACCGACAGACCTACAAAGCCTTTTGTAGGCCGACCCCCTGGGTCTGGCAAAAATCCCAAAACTTAGAATATGGAGTTAAGAGGTTTCTGCCCGACAGCAACGATATACTGTAACTGTATATGTACATACTGTAGACCAGGGCTCTTCAACAGGGGGTCCGGGACCCCTAGGGTCTACAGGGGGTCCTCCAAATCTTTGTGTCATAGAAACTTTTTTCTTCTTTTTTATATTAACCACTTGAACCCTAGCGTCCTTATTCTGAGAACTTTAGCCAAAAATAGCAGATCTACAAGCTCACAACGCCTCGCGCTGCGAGGCGTTGTGAGCTTGTAGATCGGCTATTTTTGTCAAAGAGCTTTGGTGTAGAGGGGAAAAGGAGCAGACTAAGTACAGAGTGAAAGGTCAAGTTTATTAAGTATTGACGGTTCAAGTGGTTAAATATCTGAAAACACACATTGAAATGAATCCAAAATACACTGATGATTGTGCTGTCAAACGATTAAACTATATGGAATCTATGAAAAGGTTCCCTGCTTCATCTCCCTCTCAACTAAGGGGTCCTTGGCCTGAAAACGTTGAAGACTCCTGCTGTAGACGGTGTTAATTTACCCATTTGTAACTCTGACCCTGTTCAAATGGACCTGTAAAGTCTTAAAATTAGCCCTTCAGATTGTACTGCGTACAGTGTATATTTGCCCATGCTTGTTCGTAAGTGAAAGCAGTGATTTGTTTTCATTCCCTCCTTCCTCTGCATGGACTCTGTTTAACGTGGAGGCAGAAAAGCAGTGCATGCATGGCCGTTCCGGTGTTTTCCACTTAGCGCCGAGGGACCGGGGGAGAATTCAGCGGGTCGTTTCACTTTCACGCTTTGCTGAGCAAAAAAAGCCCAGTGCCATCTGACGGTTGCCATACAAGTCACCTTGGCGCTGGGTTTTTATCCTAACAATGGCAGCTAATTCAAGGTTGTTGCATGTACTGTAAAGATAGCGTGCATGCCGTCATACAGACTGTCACATCAACTGCTGAGGGCAGACTGCGATGCAACAAACCCCCCCCCCCCCACCCTCCCACCACCCATCTCCTGTGTTGCAAACCATATGCCACTGACTTACGTCACTAACACTTTAAATCAGGAGTGTTTGACAGGGGGTCCGAGACCCCTAGGGCAGGGGTCTTCAACAGGGGGTCCGGGACCCCTAGGGGGTCCTCAGAGTTACTACAGGGGGTCCTCCAAATCTTTGTGTGATGAAGTTTTTTTTCCTCCTTTTTTATATTAAAGTTATACCATGTAACTTTTTTTATAAAACAAATCTTAAAATTGTCCTAACTGTTAAATCGCTAGAGTTTTAGAACACCCACTCCGTTATTTTCAGTTCTGAAGCCTTCTCTTTATATGTTTTCTATGAGCCGTGAGGGGGGGGAGAATTTCGCGGCAAAATTGCGTCATCATACACTACCGGCCAATCACAGCGAGGGTTATACACTGCCGGCCAATCACAGCGCATCTTGAAGTGGGGTCGCTATCACAATACGGCGGCCATATTTGTAGGCGCCCGTGTAGCTTGCCTCAACATAACAACAGCATTTACTCGGCGAAGGAGTCAGTTTCTCCGGAATGCCTGAACGCACAGGAACCAGGGACCCCTCTAAAGATAGATCTCAGTGTGGTGGAGGCAGACGCGGGGGTGGTCCGCGGCGAAAAACGTCCGAAAGACGCGCACGCGACCACGGTTTGCTATAGAGCTACTGACCTCTAGGTGAGCAACTTACACAGTATAGCTTTAACCACAGTCTTACATATTCTGAGAACTTTAGCCAAAAATAGCAGATCTACAAGCTCACAACGCCTCGCAGAGCGCGAGGCGTTGTGAGCTTGTAGATCGGCTATTTTTGGCAAAGAGCTTTGGTGTAGAGGGGAAAAAGAGCACACTAAGTACACAGTGAAAGGTCATTTTATTAAGTATTGACGGTTCAAGTGGTTAAATATCTGAAAACACAAATTGACATGAATCCAAAATAAACTGATGATTGTGCTGTCAAACGATAAACTATATGGAATCTATGAACAGGTTATGGGGGTCGATCCCTGCTTCGTCTCTCTCTGGATTAAGGGGTCCTTGGACTGAAAACGTTGAAGACCCCTGCCCTAGGGGGTCCTCAGAGATACTGCAGGAGGGGCGCCCAAATCTTTATGTGATAGGGACGTTATTACATTTTTATTTTTGCATTAACCTCTTGAACCCTCGCATCCCTATTCTGGGGGGGAACATTAGCCGATAGTTTGTAGATTGGCTATTTTTGTCGACGAGGTTTGGTGTACAGGGAAAAAAGAGCAGACCAAGTACCGAGTCATGGATCTTTCCTCCCAATCCCCCCCAGCAAACGGAACCATGGCTATTGCTTTTCCTGGTTGATTTACAACTATACCTGAGTCAAGAAGACCATGCTTTAGATACAGGCCTGAGCAATTTCTGCATCTATTTATATCTACAGTTTACATATTGCATGGCAGGCTGTGTAACACTTTAGTTGGATGTCAAATGTACCGCATGTTGTTAGAATCCATGACACCATTTTCGACACGTGATTGTAATACTGAAATGTATTTACCGGTAAATGCATAAAAAAGACATCGCCTCTGTTGGGTGGAAACCTCAGACAGGGGCGTCACAAGGTTGGGAAATTATTTTATACTTTAGCTATTGAAAAATAGCAGATATACAAGCTCACAGTGGCTCGCTGCGAGCTTGTAGATCTGCTATTTTTGAAAAGTCGTGAAAATGTGTGCAAATCTTTGAATATATGTATTTTTTAGGTGAACATTTGTAACTTAAACTTAGCTTCTGGGGGGTCCCTGGAACTAAATATTTTGAGATGGGAGGGTCTGTGTCCAAATACATATCATTTTTGTTGTCCTTCACATGAAAAGGTTTGAGGACCACTAACATAGAAACATCGGTCTTTCAAAAAGCCTTAGAAGAATTTGAAATATTCAAAGACTTGAATACATTTTCAAGATTTAAAAAAAAATAGCAGATCTACAAGCTCGCAGCGCGGCACTCGGTGTGACATTGTGATGAAGTAGGCATGGGGCATTCATTTACGAAAAAAACACGAAAGGTTTACGGAGATAAGAGGTTTCACCCAACAGCAACGATGTCCGACACACACTTGGACATAACGTGTAACTCAAAGAAAGCCTGAGCGTCGTTATAAATCGTCGCCTTGCCTTGCTTTCTGCTCACTGTGCCCACTCTGTAGTCTTGCTGTTGTGGAAGCATGAGGTTCTATTCAGAGCTCTCCTGCAGTGAGCTAAACAGGACACCTTATTCAGGACAAGGTAGGGGTGAAGTGTTCTGCCTGCCTGCCTGCCTGCCTGCCTGCCTGCCTGCCTCCCTCCCCCCCCCCCCCCCGCCCTCCTCCTCTCTGACCTTCCCAAAAATGGGTAGAGCCAGCCAGCCAGGCGGAGCTGGAGGAGAGGAGAGGAGAGGAGTGGAGTGAGCAAGAGGCCATTTATCTCCCCCCCAGTGGGCCAGTGAAGCTGAAGGTGAGAGGAGCTCAACCCTGCTGCCACCAGCTGCAAGCTCTGCCAGACTGGCTGTGTAGCAGACTAACTATATAGCAGACTAACTATAGAGCTGACTTTATAGAACACTGGCTGTGTAGCAGACTAACTATAGAGCTGACTTTATAGAAGACTGGCTGTGTAGCAGACTAACTATATAGCAGACTAACTATATAGCAGACTAACTATAGAGCTGACTTTATAGAACACTGGCTGTGTAGCAGACTAACTATAGAGCTGACTTTATAGAAGACTGGCTGTGTAGCAGACTAACTATATAGCAGACTAACTATAGAGCTGACTTTATAGAAGACTGGCTAGCAGACTAAATAATTTATATAGCTGAGTTTATAGAAGAATTGCTATGTAGCAGTCTAACTATAGAGCTGACTTTATAGAAGACTGGCTATAGCAAACTAACTATATAGCTGAGTTTATAGAAGACTGGCTATGTGGCAGACTAACTATAGGGCTGACTAACTATTGCCTATAGTTGACTTTATAGAAGCTTGCAGCAGAATAACTATATAGCTGACTTTATAGAAGACTGTCTGTGTTCCAGACTAACTATAACGTTCAATGGCTTTATAGAAACCTGTCTGTATAATAACTTGTAGCCTACATTTACTGTAAGTACTGTACTCAAGTACAATTTTACGTATTTGTATTTTACTTGAGTATTTCCCATTTCAATCATTTTACTTCTACTCCACCACTGGCTGCTGTTTACACGGTGAAGCTCTCTACAGGGGAGCGCTCAGGGAAAAGGTCTAAAACCTTTGGGCCAAACTTTATTTGGCTTTACTCATCAACCGTTTTTCGTTCACACTTGTGGGTGGTGTCAATTAACTTCATTAAGAGTCCTTCACCTTATTTGATAAGGTGAAGGACTGATTAATACAGGACTTCCGTTTTCGTGGGCAGGATTTATGTTGGTTGAAATAAGGTGATATTCTAGGCCAGATCTGACTAGTCATGGTTTGACAATCGACTGATTCACCTGTTTCGAATGATTTCAGTGCATTGAATGAGAAATTATCAAGTGTTTTCAAGTGTTTGAATGGTCTGGTATCTCGGATACTCAATTCTGGGTATCCCGGTATCTCACAGTGGACGGTTGATCAAAACAATGAAACAGTGGCTTGATTAGTAGTGAAATGTTGACATCTAGTGGTCAACCTCAGAGGTACACAATAACAAAAACTGAGCTGAATTCCAGCATCGAACTAGATGCCATGGATTCTCTGTTCCCCGGTGTAACGCTCCACGCCACAGACCCCGACGGAGCGGCGCGGTATTGGGCGCCGATGACCCCCGTGAGTCGCCACCGAGGCGAGCGCTAGCGAGCCGAGTTGCCGCGACGAGCGGTGGGAACGGCACCCAATCCCACTCAGCCGTGTTACCGAGATATGTGCCGTTATGGACAGAATAGTAAATATTCAGTCCCTCACTATCCACGTCTACCCCACTGCACGTCTCCAGCACTATCCACGTTAAAGATAAATGCACAAAAAAGGAGTCACATCATCCGTTCATTAGCTCAGTCAGTAGAGCACGGATGCAACAAACCCACAGCTTGGGTTCGATTCCCGTGAGGGGAATATAATATTCGAGGCGACAGATATCGGCGCATGCGTACATCAAAGTGCATGGAAACAGGATACCCCGTGGATACCCCGTGGATTCAAACGTCTGATAAATGGTGAAAAAGTCCGATTGAATGCGAAGAGAGCAGTCGAAGCTGGTGACTGATTGATGCATTGGAATTGGCTTTAGCTCACCAACTGGTATCTCGTTGATAGCTACAGACTAGCTGTAGGCCTATGCAGTAGGCTGTAGCAGACTAGCATTCTTGGGAATCTGCAGGGGGACATAATATACAATAATCATAATAAAGTAAAGTGATAATTGGATGGAGTGTATGTTAAACGAACACTCTGGATTTCACTGGTGTAGGACACCTCAGGACACGTCGACTGTGTGTGCCGGGTACATTTAATACATGTCACATCACATGGCACAGTATGTGTAAAGTGCATTCATACATGTCCATGTCACTAATGTGTTTATGTTTAGGCCTGCATGTAGACACACGCATGCTCAAACCAAACGCATGCAAAAAGCATGCAGACAGATATGGGTGTAGCCTACACACATCACACACACACACACACACACACACACACACACACACCATCACACGCTCAATCATCACACACATTTGCGGGATGAGGGGAGACACGCATGGATGCTCACGCAGCGCCCAGGACCACCAAGACGAACTGTCACCACCGATTAACCACGATGCCGACGACTGACGTCCCATAATGCCGCTCCAGTGTCTCGGAAGGACAGACTTTCACGCATGGTTTACCAGCTACATGTGACGTGGCGCATGCAGGCATGCCAAGGGATGTTCAAACTATCTTGTCAATATGTAGCGCTATAAAAAGGAGGCTAGGCTGTTTTATAGATTTGCGAATAACGTGTGGTGAATAACGCGCGCATGCACGAACAAACGCACAAACGCACGCGCACGGTAATTTGTTATCGTCTCTGTCAGGTGGAAACCTCATAAAAACTGTGACTTTTCAGGATTCAAATTCAAAAGCATCAAAAGATCTATACAAATTACTCATTTGTCCTTGACAAAAGGTATTTGTTATACTACTCGTAACATGACTTTTGCATTAACCGTAAACAAACGCAAGAAGGAAAAGTGTTTTTATTTCCCGTTTGTTAAAAGTAGTCTTGTTCTTATCGCTCTTATCGCTCTGTGTAAAGCCCGATTCAAACTACGACGCGTCGCGAATGCATTGTTAGTAGGACTAGGACAACAACAACAAGAACAACAACAAAAGAAAAACAGTGGGACTTCATGTCTCGTGAAACGCGAGCCCATAACTCACAATGCATCATAAACGTCAGAGACCGCGCAGTCCATTACCGGAGGCATTTGCGGCAGAAGGTAAAGGAGGAACAAATAAAACCCGACATCTGCAGGAGGAGGGGGACGTGGGTGGGGGCGGCGGGTGGGGGTAGGGGGGTGGGGGAGGATGGGGTTCATAATCAGCGCTACTCATCTCTCCCGTCACATCGTCCACTGGCGTGGCTGATAAGCGTCTGTCTATGCAGCAGAGCTATTGAACCGTGCAGCCGGCTTAATTAATAAAATGGTAAACTGCCATCACTGGCCTTCAGAGTCCCTCGCCGCCACACAGCCTCTCGCGGTCCGTCGGGCAGAAACCTTGTATATCTCCGTTGTTCTGCTGTAAAATCGTGGATGTCGGAAAGAATCCTCCTATCTCCGTATTTTTTAATGTTTTTAAATTCAAGTAATACTCAATCATACTACAGCGTGACACAAATGCGTCGAAAGCAGCAGATCCGCAAGCTCGAAATGCAGCGAAAAAGGGATGCGCTTCGAGCTTGTGGTTCTGCTACCTTTGCTGCTTTTCAATTTGAATCCTGAAACATTGGACATACATGCATTATGAGGTTTCCACCCGACGGGAGACAAAATTAACCATACCCGAGTGTCATGCGAAAGTAGGAAAATTTGCCGATCTACGAGCTCACAACACGTTGCATTATGACGTGTTGTGAGCTTAGTGATCTACAATATTTGCAGATCACATGAAACATTTTTTCTGTCTGTTTGCTTGTTTGTTTTTTTAAGTAAAAGTTTTGGACATTTCCACTCGACAGCAACGTTATCTCTCTGCTGGAGCGGCACAGCGTTGGTCCAAATCCACCGGCCACTCAGGAGTTGAATGTGGGCGAAAAACACTGCAGGTTAAAATGATGATGATATTGGTAGGCTTTTAATGTCCAGCGACAGTACAGGTAAAATGATGTGTGCGTGCGTGTGTGCGTGCGTGCGTGCGTGCGTGCGTGCGTGCGTGCGTGCGTGTCTCTCTTGTGCTACATAAGGCTGTGTTGACTCCATCAACACCTTGTATAAATAGCTTTGCCCTAGGTTGGAGGCTGGCACCCCCAAATCAAAACACATATACACACACACACACACACACACACACACACACACACACACACACACACACACACACACACATACACACACACACACACACA